>NC_084613.1:78007745-78227745 GCF_033978795.1 Nerophis ophidion
TTCTTTAAGAAGCTCTTCTGTCCTGCACTGGTTACCTGTATTAATGGCACTTGTTTGAACTTATCTGTATAAAGACACCTGTCCACAGCCTCAAACAGTCAGACTCCAAACTACACTATGATCAAGACCAAAGAGCTGTCCAAAGACACCAGGAAAATAATTGTAGACCTGCACCAGACTGGGAAGAATGAATCTACAATAGGCAAGCAGCTTGGTGTGAAAAAATGAACTGTGGGAGCAATTATCAGAAAATGGAAGACATACAAGACCACTGATAATCTCCCTCGATCTGGGGCTCTACGCAAGATCTCATCCTTAATCGCTTAATAAATTGAGCGCGCTCCACCCAAACAAGGCCACCGGCCTTGACAATATCCCCTCCAGATTCCTCATGGACTCTGCCACCACCATAGCCCCAATAATCACACATTTAATAAACCTCTCAATCAAACAAGGTCAAATACCCAAGGATTTCAAGATAGCAAGAGTAACCCCCATTTATAAAAAAGAAAGCAAATTAGAACCTGGTAACTACCGGCCTGTTTCTATTCTCAGTTCAATTTCAAAAGTAATGGAAAAAATAGTTTATGAACAGGTTGATGGATACCTTGATACTAATAAACTAAAGTACAAATTCCAATCCGGCTCCAGAACTAACCACTCCACAGACACATGCCTTCTCTATCTGACCGACCACATAAAACATGAGGTGGACGCAGACAAATACTGCGGCATGGTCATGCCGGACATTCAGAAGGCCTTTGACACCGCTAACCACGCTATACTGTTGGATAAGCTCAGAGCAATCGGATTCGATAAAACCTCATCGAGCTGGATGCAATCTTACTTGGAGGGCAGGAAACAGGTGGTAGAGGTGAACGGCACCGTGTCCCCTCCCCTCTCAGTAAGCTGTGGACCTTTACTGTTCCTAGTATACGTGAATGACATGCCATCAGCATGCCACTGTGAATTGTTCCTGTTTGCGGATGACTCGGCCCTGCTGGTATTCGGCAAGGACAAGTCACAGGTGGAACAAATCCTCAGTGCTGAACTCCTTAATATTTGCACCTGGCTCGCTGACAACAAGCTATCCATACACTTAGGTAAAAAAGAATCCATCCTATTTGGATCCCACATCAACCTTAAGAAAGTCAGTGACTTCACTATAAAAGTGGGTGACATTGTTATCACCAGGAAGGATGAGATCACCTACCTAGGTTCCATTCTAGAGGCTAATCTTTCCTGTGATAAAATGGCAACCAAGGTAATCAAAAAGGTCAACCAAAGAACGCGATTCCTCTACAGAATCTCCTATCTGGTCAAAAAAAGCACCTTGAAAATTCTAGGGGGAACTCTCATTCAACCCTTTTTCGATTACACTTGCACCTCCTGGTAACCCAGCACCTCCAAAACCCTCAAATCTAGACTCCAAACATCCCAGAACAAGCTAGTCCACTTACTTTTAGACCTCCGCCTCAGATCACACCTCAATCCAACCCACTTCTCCAAAGTGGGCTGGCTCAGGGTGGAGGACAGAGTAAAACAACTTGCACTGAGCCTGGTCTATAAAATCTGCTACACCTCCCTGATACCGAAGTACATGTCAAACTAATTCCTTAACATAAATGACCAACATAACCACAACACCAGGAGGAGCTCCACAAACCACGTTAAACCAAGATTCCCATCTAATAAAGGTGCATTCTCTTTCTATGCCACATTAATGTGGAATGCACTCCCAAAAGGTGTAAAAGTAAATGCATCTCTATATTCCTTCAAAACCACTCTAAAACAACACCTCCAGGAAAAATCAACCCTTTACTAATACCCTCCCCCATTCACATCCCTTCTCCCCGGATTGTAAATAACCTAATGTAAATAATCAAATGTACTTCTAATGTATTTACGTGTTCTTATGCTATGTGAACTCACTATGTTCTCTGCTCGCTATACATATCCTACTAAGTAAGACCTACACTGTTTTAACGTCCATTTCTCTGTTGTTGATGACTGAAGTACTGATATCAACCAAAGCTACGCATCCCACTTCCCGGATTGTAAATAATGTAAATAATTCAATGTATGGTGGATGGATTAACTTGTGTGATGACTGTATTATGCTGATAGTATATATTTGTACCATGAATTGATTAACGTGGACCCCGACTTAAACAAGTTGAAAAACTTATTCGGGTGTTACCATTTAGTGGTCAATTGTACAGAATATGTACTGAACTGTGCAATCTACTAATAAAAGTATCAATCAATCAATCAATCAATCAATCAATCAATCCTGTGGAGTCAAAAATGATCATGAGAACGGTGAGCAAAAATCCCAGAACCACACTGGGGGACCTGGTGAATGAGCTGCAGAGACCTGGGACTAAAATAACAAATGTTACCATCAGTAACACACTATGCCGACAGGGAATCAAATCCTGCAGTGCCAGACATGTCCCCCTGCTTAAGCTAGTGCATGTCCAGGCCTGTCTGAAGTTTGCCAGAGAGCACATGGGAGAATGTCATGTGGTCAGATGAAACCAAAATAGAACTTTTGGCATGAACTCAACGCATCCTGTTTGAAGGAAGAAGAAAACTGAGTTGCATCCCAAGAACACCATACCTACTGTGAAGCATGGGGGTGGAAACATCATGCTTTGGGGCTGTTTTTCTGCTAAGGGGACAGGAAGATTGATCCGTGTCAAGGAAAGAATGAATGGGGCCATGTATCCTGAGATTTTGAGCCAAAACCTCCTTCCATCAGTGAGAGCTTTGAATGGTTGACCAAATACTTATTTTCCACCATATTTTACAAATAAATTCTTTTGAATTCCTGGATTTTTTTTTACATTCTGTCTCTCACAGTTGAAGTGTACCTATGATGAAAATTACAGACTTCTGTCACCATTTTGAGTGGGAGAACTTGCACAATCGCTGGCTGACTAAATACTTTTTTGCCCCACTGTATATATATACATATATATACACACACATTATCAGTTATACTGTATGAATACATCAGGACACATTACCAGATCTATTGTCTTTGCGTTCTTCTTGGTAGAGTCATCACACCAAGTCTCACACCACAACCACTCCTGAGGAAGTGACTTGATTGGCACTTGATGGATCATGTTGTTGGGAAGATCCTTCAAAAAGACACACACACGTACGTACACACACACGCACACGTAAATTCCTCACATAAAGCGCTTCCTACTTGCTGTTCCATGTGGTTGAGAAGCACTTAGAGAATGGAAGGTGTTCTTCTCAATGAAATGTGTTATTTACCTGGTCCAGGTTGGACAGACTGTTAGGGTCCTGGCTGAGACCCTGGTACTGTCCCCGCAAGCGATCCCCTGCTGCGATCTTCCTGAACTTCTTCAGGTCCACCACATAGAGGGCGCTGCAGCATTAGCATGTTAGCATGAAGGCGTGCTACGTGTGCGGTGGTGCGGCTGCTTTCACCTGATGTGATATTTGCGTCCTGCCAGGTGACTCGCCCAGTAGCCCGACTTCCAGAAACGATAGCCGTCCATTTCCCGCCGGCTCTCACAAAAGGGGGTGTAACCGTACGGCGCCCCCTCCAGGTCAAAGTCTCGCAGGTCCTTCAGGTCCGTTCGCACGATCTGAAAGCGCATCAAGTAGACTTCAGCTTCCACTGTCGTCTTTGTTTACGTACTCAACTGCAGAAAGTAGCAGGTGTCTACGAGAACCCCCCGCCTTTATTTCGGCAAAACCAAAAATGTCCTACAGACCTGGTCTGCGTCCACAAAGAGGATTTTGTCCACAGCGAGCGGGAACAGGACGTCCAGGAAGAGGATCTTGTAGCCCCAAATGATCCTCTGCTTCTCGCTCTGCTGGTGCAGCCAGCGAGGCCACTTGTACTGAACCAGCTCGTACTGGAAGCCGTACTTCCTCGCCATGTGAGGGATGAACTCCTGAGGGACGGGCGAGAAAGTTCAAGACGGCGACGCTCGTCAACGCTCGGAGCGGGGGATCTCACCTTGAAAGTCGGAGACAAATAGTTCTTGAGGAACCAGAACTTGACGGGCGTTTTGGTGTTCTTCAGCACGGACAGCATCATGATCCTGATGGCGGGAAAGACGCGTCAACTTTCAAGTGCCATGTGGAAGCCAGGTCATGTGACCCACCTGAGGAAACGTTCATACAGGTGACCCGAGGCCACGGAGAAGATGTTGATCACGTCGTCTTTGTCCTGCTTCACCTCCTCCGTCTTCCCGCCACCCGTGAAGCCCCTGAGAGGAAATGATGTAGTCCGTTTAAGTTTAAAGGTCAGCGCTTTTACTTTCAATTTGAGTCAACCGCTGGCAAACCTAGTCAGAGACTTCCAGAACCCAGAGTCGTTTTCCTCGGTTCCGTCACTCAGAAGCTCCTCATTGAACTTGTCTGCTTTCTTCTGGACCTGATGGACACAAACACACGTAGTACCAACCTCTGAATTACAACAACCACTGAGTTAAAACTACGACCACTGAGTTAATACCACTTCTGAGTTAAAACAACAACCTCTGAGTTAAAACAACAACCTCTGAGTTACAACAACAACCTCTGAGTTAAAACAACAACATCTGAGTTAAAACAACATCTGAGTTAAAAAAACAACATCTGAGTTAAAACAACAACATCTGAGTTAAAACAACAACCTGAGTTAAAACAACAACCTCTGAGTTAAAACAAAAACATCTGAGTTAAAACAACAACCTCTGAGTTAAAAAAACAACATCTGAGTTAAAAAAACAACCTCTGAGTTAAAACAACAACCTCTGAGTTAAAACAACAACCTCTGAGTTAAAACAACAACCTCTGAAATAAAACAACAACCTCTGAGTTAAAATAACAACCTCTGAGTTAAAACAACAACCTCTGAGTTAAAACAACAACCACTGAGTTAAAACAACAACCTCTGAGGTTAAACAACCACTGAGTTACAACAACCTCTGAGTTACAACAACAACCACCGAGTTACAACAACA
Organism: Nerophis ophidion; assembly: GCF_033978795.1. NCBI lineage: Eukaryota > Metazoa > Chordata > Actinopteri > Syngnathiformes > Syngnathidae > Nerophis > Nerophis ophidion. The sequence goes on from NC_084613.1 coordinate 78,012,743, forward strand.
ACCTCTGAGTTAAAACGCCGACCACTGAGTTACAACAACAACCTCTGAATTACAACAACCTCTGAGTTAAAACAACAACCTCTGAGTTAAAACAGCAACTACTGCGTTAAAACAACAACCTCTGAGTTAAAACAACAATCACTGAGTTAAAAAAAACAACCTTTGAGTTAAAACAACAACCTCTGAGTTAAAACAACAATCACTTAGTTAAAAAAAACAACCTTTGAGTTAAAACAACAACCTCTGAGTTAAAACAACAACCACTGAGTAAAAGGGGAACTGTATTTCTTTTCATTTAGCCTATCATTCACAAAAAGATAGGATATGACTTTATTGTCATTGCAACAAGTACAACGAAACTATGTTTTTAGCACAAACCCGTTCAAGATTGGACAATCAAAAAGTGTACAGGGTTACAGAGCAGGAACGCTGATGTGTTGCCAAAGGCCCGTACAAGATGGGAAAAAGGTAAAACGCTGGGGAAGATGATGAATAAAAAAAAATTCAATCTAGACTGGGCTCCTAAAGGGGCTTAGTCTGGAGTGGAAAAAACCTCCATCCCATGCACGCATACATGTTACATATAATCACGACAATTCGCAACAGAGGGTCGGAGAGTTGGGGCCCTGGAGGTCGACTGCTGCTTAGAAGCGCTCCCAGCCGTCCATCACACCGAGGGGAATCAAGCGGTGGTAAAGGCGTGGGGTGGGGGAGGGGGGTGTCTGTGTATATGCCCATTATCTTGGGTGTGTTGATGTAGTGTTCATAGGCCTGGAGCCAATCTGCATCCAAGCAAAAGTTTGACTCCAGGAGGGAGGGAGGTCAAAAGCATTCATCATGTGTATGTCAATCCTTGTGTAAGAAATGTTTTTCTTTTTGTATACATTCTAATTTGTAAAATACAGCAAGTATGATGTGGCTAACAAGGCAGCCAAACCCAGGAATTACTTTTAGTGGCCTTGTGATCACAGAGCAATAACTATCTTATGTTGCCATACTGCTGCAGCTTCGCCTCTGAGTTGTTAAAATTTTAATTCCAGATTAGAAATCATGCTTCTCACCTGGATAGTATAAGGATGTGGCCATAAACCAAGAAGTTGGTCAACTTTGACATACAACATAGACCCAAAGATGGCAAAAAAAACCACTCGTTTGCAGACACCTTTTTCTTTGTTACCATGTGGAAACAGTTAAGGGATATAAACAAACATTTACAAAATAATTTGTACTGCTAAATACTGCTGCGCGTTATAGCTCGGAAAAATACAGTAAACATTAAATGTTCTTATGACTCTGCCAGTAACTACATTACATAGAGTACAGGCCAAAAGTTTGGACACACCTTCTCATTCATCAGCCTTACTGCCTGCCGGTTCTTAACAAAAAAAAGGTGAAATAACTGAAAACACGTTTTATATTCTAGTTTCTTTTTATTTTTATGTCGGTCTGATGGGTTTTGTTTTAGCCACCCTTTGCTCTGATTACGGCTTTGCACTCTCTTGGCATTCTCTCAATGAGCTCCAAGAGGTAGTCACCTGAAAAAGTTTTCACTTCACAGGTGTCATAGTTTTGATGCCTTCAGTGACAATCTACAATGTAAATAGTCATGAAAATAAATAAAACACCTTAAAATGAGAATGGTAAACGGGTTATATTTGTAGAGTGCTTTTGTACCTCCAAGGTACTCAAAGCGCTTTGACACTATTTCCACAGTCACCCATTCACACACTGATGGCGGGAGCTGCCATTCAAGGCCCTTACCACGATCCATCAGGAGCAAGGGTGAAGTGTCTTGCTCAAGGACACAATGGACGTGACGAGGTTGGTAGAAGGTGGAGTAGGGATTGAACCAGGAACCCCCAGATAACTTACATGGCCACTCCCAACTGCGCCACACCATCCCAGAGAAGGTGTGTCCAAACTTTTGGCCTGTACTGTATATACTTACAGTGTGTATACAAAACGTTGATGAATGTTTTTTTTTAGAGAATACAGTTAATCAAATAAGCTCCACTGTTAGCTGACTTTTGCTAACGTTTATTTACGACTTCGAATGCTTGAAAAAACAAAACAAAAAAAAACATGAGTGCTTGTCTTACACAGGGATTGTGAATGATAAGTCACATTTCTAAAAAAGTACAGTTCCCTTGAAAACAACAACGTCTGAGTTAAAGCTGTTGACACCACATGAACCCACCTTGACCTTGATGATTCGACTCTTGAAGTTGTTGAGGACCACGATAATGTCGTCCGAATCTGCTGGCGAATCAGTGCCGTCGTGACTGTAACAACAACAGGACACAACCTCGTCAAAATAAAACAGGAAGTGGAAAGCCAGCGGCAGCTACCGTATTTTTCGGACTATAAGTTGCAGTTTTTTTCATAGTTTGGCCGGGGGTGCGACATATACTCCGGAGCGACTTACCATATTTCCTTGAATTGCCGCAGGGCATATAGTATGCGCCTGCTTTGAATTACTGCCGGGTCAAACTCGCTTCCCAAAATAATTAGCGCATGCTTAGTATTAATGCCGGGTCAAACTCGTGACGTCACGAGTGACACTTCCCCTGTCATCATTTTCAAAATGGAGGAGGCTGATTTCAATACCGGTAATTTGAAATCGCATAAAGGGAAGAAGATTAAGAGCTATTCAGTAGGATTTTAGGTCCAAGCTTACATCACACTCAAATTTTTACTGCATACCTTTGGTAAGTGCCGGAGTGAGAAAAGGTTTTAAAATAATTAGCGCATGCTTACTTTTACCGCATGCCTTGGGTAAGTGCAGGATTGAAAAGAGGTTTTAAATTAATTAGCGCCCCGGCCGCAATTCAAGGAAATACGGTATGTGTGAAATTATTAACACATTACCGTAAAATATGAAATAACATTATTTATGTCAAAAATCGTTGCATACACGTCAACCAATAAGAATTTAGCGGGGGAGGGTCATGGCAGAAGTGCATTGTGGGTCATGAAATGCTAACTGCTATATGCTACTGCAGTAGCTATTAAAATAGATCATTTCATTGTTGGCGGTAACTTATAAAAACTGAGAAGGGCTGAACAAAAATTGGACCGAAAAGGAGATCATGTACTGCAGATTACAAGCTGGACGTAGTGAAATATGCAGCAGAAAACGACAAGAGGAAGCGGCGCATACCTTTGGAGTTGGCAGAGTTGTTTAGAAGCGACATCGAGGAAGAAGATTTCATCGGATTTATCCATTAGGAGTGACAGATTGTTTGGTAAACGTATAGCATGTTCTATAAGTTATAGTTACAGTATTTGAATGACTCTTACCATAATATGTTACGTTAACATACCAGGCACCTTCTCAGTTATTTATGCCTCATATAACTTACACTTATTCAGCCTGTTGTTCACTATTCTTTATTTATTTTAAATTGCCTTTCAAATGTCTATTCTTGGTGTTGGATTTTATCAAAGAAATTTCCCCCCAAAAATGCGACTTATACTTCAGTGCGACATATATATGTTTTTTTCTTTTTTATTATGTATTTTCGGCAGGTGCGACGTATACTCCGGAGCGAATTATAATCCTAAAAACATGGTATTTACAAAATAAAAACATTTATTATTCACTCTGGTGTGAATAACATTACATAAATAAAACATTTAAACCAATGTTGTATTAGCAGTAAGGAACAAACTGACAACAAAGTAACAACAATAATGGAGTTAAAGAACATGCAGATGTGTGTGCAGCTACTGGATGAAGACCAATCATCATACCAAAAAGCAGCAATCTTGTGGAGTCAATCGTTTTAAAAAATACATTGGGAAATTGCCTACAGCCTCAGCTGTTGAGGTCAATGTGTTTTAATGCCTGCTGGTTATTTGCTGTTGTAGACCACACAGTAAACTAAATAAAAAGAGGCCATGGAGTGAGGTGTTACTTTCCTCACCTGTAGATCTTATAGATCTCGTCTGACCGACCTTTCCTCAGCTTCAGGATCCAAGCTCCTGGGTTGGCCTTGAGCTGGAAGTAACCCTGCAGAGCACATTGTTGCACTTTTTGTTTAGTCCAGCGCAAAAAGTCAGAGTAGGGGCGCTAACAACCAGAAGTAACATACGAGGTTGGCCATGACGATGGTGTCCACGATGACGGGCTCGGAGGCGGTGCCCAGGGTGAACTGCAGGCCACGTGGCGGCTGACCTGAGCTGACGTCGAAGCAGTGGCCTTCCAGCAGGATATGCTCCAACTCGTACTGTGCGGCCACGATGTTCTCCACCTCAACATCACAACAAAAGACACCATCAAGTAGCTGTGGCAGAAATATCCAAGTCCCAAATATTACCTCCTCCAAGTAAATGTTGTCCAGGTCGTAGCGCGTCCGTACAGACTCCACCATCCAGCTCTCTGGAGTGTTTAGGTTCAGTGTGAAGAGCGGGGACTGGGGCATGTCCATGAACTGGGCCATGGGGCCTGGGGAGAAGCTCCCGTCTGCTTGGAATGCCACCTCAGGTTCCAGCACGTAGCGGTAAAAACTAGGGAGGACAGAGAAATGATAGAAAACACAGGGAAACTGAAGAGACAGTTTTGCTACGCTCACCTTTTTAAAGGCATGTCAGACAGTTTGGACTGACAGTTCATGAATACGCGCAAATTGACGTTGACCAGACTTTTCAGGACCTGTGAGGAACAAGAGCATCAACACGATCAGACACCAACAGGAAGGAGAGAGGGCTGAGCATGGCTGCAACAAAAGCTGGGCGATAACACAACATAAATATATATAACAGTAGAAGCGCAATCAATATCAATAAAAAATGTGTACAATGTTTGTCGGAAAAAAACAGAAGTCGCGAAAGCAAGTTGGTTAGAGTATTATTACTATTTTGTTTGGTTGCGCCACCTTGTTGTCTCACGGTTGATTCTTTGCATGGAAGACAAACTAAAACTGACAGCTGCAGGGAGCAAATAAAATGTCCATAAAACAGGAAAAGTAATCATAACGGTATGGAGTTTTTTTTTTTTTTTAAACGGACCATTGTCAGACTAACGTGGTCTGTAAATGATGCAAGGCGCTCGTCCCCACCACCCTTTAGAGCACAGCTGTAATTTCCTGGCAATAAACCTGCAGAAAATAGCATTTCTTACTTATTCCTTATTTTTGTACCTTCATTTTAAGAGGTTATTGTTAAGTGCTTAATGTGATTTTACAATTTTGTTACATTGAGTAAGTGTTTTTCATGGTTGTGTTGATATTTATTTTCCTTTGATTGATTGATTGATACTTTTATTAGTAGATTGTACAGTTCAGTACGTATTCCGTACAATTGACCACTGAATGGTAACACCCGAATAAGTTTTTCAACTTGTTTAAGTCGGGGTCCACGTTAATCATCTCATGATTTCTGCTTTGATAGTTGAGGGATTACAATTATAGGAAGGTTACATTTAAATAATAGTGTTTATATTTGATATATTATATTTGACTCCCAACAGGTGTAAAAGAAAGTGCATCTCTACCCTACTTCAAAACCGCACCAAAAGAACACCTCCAGTCAATTACAACCCTAGCCTAACCCCCTGCCCCCACCACATCCCACCTCCCCGGATTGTTAATAATCAAATGTATATATTTGTTCTTATACCTTCTGAGCTCACAATGTTCACTGCTCGCAGTACATATCCTACGAAGTCAGACCTACATTGTTACAATGTCCATTTCTCAAATGATATAATTGTTGATGACTGAAGTGCTGATAGCAACTAAACCTAACCCCCCCTCCCCAAACCCTTCCACATTCCACCCCCTGGATTGTAAGTAATGTAAATAATTCAATGTATATACTCTGATGATTAACTTGTGTGATTACTGTATTATGCTGATAGTATATATTTGTACCATGAACTGATTAACGTGGACCCCGACTTAAACAAGTTGAAAAACTTATTCGGGTGTTACCATTTAGTGGTCAATTGTACGGAATATGTACCGTACTCTGTAATCTACTAATAAAAGTTTTAATCAATTCAATAAATCCATCAATCAGTCAATGTAATTTTCTCCTGATCCTTATTTTCAAGAGGTCATTAAATATCAATAACTATCAATACCAACTGATATAAAACACTTATATTGTGATTGGACCTACTGTCAGGAAAGGAGCCAGTTTCTGAGCGTCCCGGGTCACAGGGTCCACCACGGCAACAACGTCAAAGTACACGTCTCCTTCCTTGGGTCGGATCTTCACGGCACTGAAGACAACCATGACTTTACTCACAACAGAACATCAGTTGCATCCACTTTATCCCATTGATCCCAACAAAAAAACTAAACTACCAATGGCCTCCAATCAAGTTCGACTCATCAATCATGCCTGTCATTTTTTTTTTTTAAAGCTCACCTGTGGCGGTCGTCAACGAAGCTGTACTCAATGCGCGCCTCTCCTTTGGGCTGAGATGAGAGCAGAGCGTCCACCTTCATCACCAGGTCGCTGGCCCTGGAAGAGACATCTTCATGAGATGAACGGAATGATTGTTCAAAGCAGACGTTACCTGTCCTCTTCAATTCCAAACTGCTGCACTTTGCTTTTGATGCGCTCGCCAGACGTCTTGAGGATGATGCTCTCAAGCAACAGGAAGTCGTCCTGGTTGAACACCTCGTCCTCCTCTAGCGGGCCGATGATCTACACAAGAGGGGAAACAGTATTTTCTATTAATGGACACACGTCCTGAGGGGAATTTTACACACACACACAAAAAAAAGAGCTCACTCGTCCATTGCTGATGACGGCTCTCTGTCCTTTCTGCAGTTTAAGGACGTCTCTGCAAAAGGCGGCGTGGGAGAGCAGGAAGTCAAATTTAGGGCTCTCGTACGCGGTCTTGAACAATGACACATCCATCCCCTGAAGGAAAAAAATCATAAGTTGGAATACATGAGACATTTTTTAAATGTCACTGACTACAGAAAAGTCACCTTTGTACTGAAGCCATTTTTGTTACATTTGCTATCTATCCAAGATAAATAGGAGTCACCTTGCCAGTTTTACTCTGCCTTTTTCGGAAAATTACTTTATTCAGGATTCTGAATGGCTGTGAATGCAGCTCATCGTTACAGATGTTTCAATTTGATATTGGTCCAATAGCAGCAAAAATAATAAAAAAAATAAAATAAAATATAGGATAAGATCCTCTTGGATTTAAAATCTCTGACACAAGCAATCCGGCAGCACGTTTAGGTGTTGGACAGCCAGTTATAATCTAAATTTCCTTCAATACGCACACAAGGTTGGTATTTTCTTGTATTTTACTAAAGTCATTTACAAAAGGTAAACATGGTAAGTAAGCTATAGGCTACTGGAGCTAGCAGCTACACAACAACTAAGCATACAACTGCACACCAGCTAGACATACATAAGAAGTGTCCTTAAATGAACAATATTGCAGTCTAAAATGGCACATTTGTCAATATAAACAAGTATCAAATAATTATATTTGCATATTACTTACACATACGAGGTCTCCAAGGCAAAAGCATATTAGAAAATATCCAGTAACGAATGTGACCGCAGCATTTTACTGCGTCATGCGCTTAATTTAATGAATTATTGTGTGGCCAAAAAATAATTACCAAATCACTTCTACTTAGAGACAATGTAAGTCCATTCAAGACAGTTAATAATAAATAGGTTTGTACTTTTCATTGTTCCGTTTGACTAATTCCATTAAATACCTTTTGTAACATTTCACACTACAAAAAAATGTAATTAATGATTATTAGTATCGGCCGATGGTAAAGGTTCCAAAATCGGTATCAAATTGGAAGTGAAAAAGTTGCATCAGGACACACTAACAACTTTGTACAGTGGATGGCATTGCAACTTTGCATTACTCAGCTTAGTCGCACTGTAGATTTTCTTTTTCACAAACGCAACCATCGTCAAATCTAGCGACATCTTTGGGACACTTATAGAGACTCTAACATCAAAGTATCACTCTTCTCAACAAGCAGCAGGTCATGATGTGCCCACCCCACATGTAAACACACAAACAGGCTTGTGACATAAAAAAACACACAAAAAGAAGCGACAAAAGATTTGTATTTTGCAACACATTTGTTTTACCTTTCATGTTTATTTTGTTAATATGCGTCACCCAGTCTCCCTCCCCGTGCTACCTACCCACTACCACAGATACACTGCAGACATGTGAGTTTTATTAAAGGCAATTTACTTTAAATAGAAATACAGTGGTACGACAACTTAGGCCCAACGTAACAGTGTTTTGAAATAAGAAATGTCACTCAGATAACCCGAATCAGCTCTATTGGCCAAGTAACTAACACACATTTTAATTTTCCTGAAGGAACTCTCCTGAAGGAATCAATAAAGTACTATCTATCTATTACACATTGATCTATGCTTTAAGTTGCGAGCTAAAATTTTTGTTATCAGCATCCCCACATTTAGTCGATGTAGCAAATGTCACAGTGAACCCCGTAAGATCCGACCAAAACATCTGGCCTTACTTGCTAGCATTAGCTCATAGCTAGAGATCAAAATACTTTGTTTTCCAAGGACTGGAAGGAATAAAATCAGCGTGAACGAAAGTGCTGAAAATAAGATATGAATGATTTTTATAAGAATTTTTTTTTTTTTAATCACTGCTCGTCTCGCAGCCAAGCACAAAAAATATCTAAATGGCTGACATTTATCTATGAAAATATGGAAAAGCTGCTAATGGTGTGTTTGATGGAGAACCATCCAGAAGCAGAAAATGTAGAAGTCCACTCTCCTAAGTAAATATTGTACATTACTCAAAAAACCACTGTGGATGTTTGTACTGCATTGTATTGTATTGTTTTCATACAATATTTATTACAGAAAAGTTTTTATTTTTAAAGGGCATGTTACATGTCAAAATTGTGCTGTTTTGGGGGTGTGCAAAGACCAATTAATTTGTTTTCAACTCATTTCAATAGGAGATCTGAATTTGAGATACCAGTGCCTTAAGTTAAGAAGTCTCTGTGCAAATAACCAATTAAATTCATAAGATGAGGTTTTACTTGTAGTTATTAGTGGAAAAAGCTACACTTATTTATGACAACAGTAACTCACCCCGACAGCAAACTCGCCAATGTCGGCACCTTTCTCCAGCGCTGCTGCCGTTTCGTCTTTTGCCATCTTGGTGATAAAGTTCTTGGCGTTGTTGGCGGACTGGGTCTGCATGGCAGCCCACACGGCTCTCGCCACTCGGCTCGACTCGGTGGACAAGTCGGCCGACGGGTTGCTGATCAAGCCCAGCCGCACGTTGTTGCTGGTTTTCTGTGGGCAGCGAGAAAAGGCAACGTCAGCAGGTGGAGTATAACAATAAAGTAAGTTGGCTTCATAGTAAAGGAGATACAGCCACATAGTCACCATATGTCTGATGGCGTCATAGAGGAGGCGGCGTCCTGACGGTTTGTCAAAGTCTCCCACCACCCAGAAGGTGACAGGGCGGATGTAGCCGTCATCTACGGGCAGCGAGGAAGAATAAGTTTCACCACAGGTTGAACTGAGAGACAAGTGCTGACAAACGCTACATGACATGCTTTCTAAAATAATATGGCAGAAATGTATGTTAAAGTGTAGTGAGTACATTTGCGCAGGTAGACCCTAAAGGACAATGTTAAGCATAATGAGCGTCGTCCAGAAGAAATGAGGCATGAATGGAGAGGCGGCTGACACATTCAATACAAAGAAAAGAACGAGTGAGGAGGAGGTGAAGGACGGGTAAAGCGTGATTACCATGCCGATTGGTGGCGGTCAGCCCTGGCGCGGGGGACATTTTAAAACATGACGAAGAGGAGGAGAATACATGAGGAGTGTTCAGGCTTGAAGGTGGCTAAATGGTCCTTGCTCTGAAGACGCTCAAACAAATGCACTGTTTTAATGCGCTGACCTTTCTTTGTCATGTAATTGATGCTGTTGGCCACGGCCGTGCTCTTCTCCCGCATGTCCAGAGTCGAGAAGCGAGCGTAATCGTCCACAAAATGGTTGTCTGGGGATTTACAAAGAAAGAACAAAAAAAGGGCATTAGTTTTGTGCGCTATGTTACAGACGCTCCCCGATGACAGTGCACGGATACTATTGGCTGGGCTGCTTAAAATCAATCATCTGCTCTCTTTTCTATTGTCGTTAACTTTGACTCACTGCTGTCAGACAGGTCCAGGTATGATCTGGTGGTAGAAAGGACTCTGGAGTTGATGCGAGGGACAACGTTGGGCTGGTTCATGATGAAGTCCACCACGTCGTGATCGGTGGCCAGCTCTCCCTAAGGGCCACAAAGGAATATACTGTTATTCTTTGCATCTTCCTTTATGTGACATTGTGTCGAAAAGCTAAAAAACATTAGGTGAGCGGTGGTGCTTTTTAAATTGTGGGCCAATGAGCTGTAAGGTCCCCTGACTGTTGGCTGAGCATCAGATCACATTAGTTTATTGCAAGTCAGCAACACACCGGCTTAATGCAGCATTGTGAAAGTGCAGAGGAGATTAAAACAAGTCATTAGGAAGCATAATTAGAGAAAGCTGTCTCAATTATGATTTTTCATCTGCCAAGCAATTGTCTTTTTTTAACTACATTTAAGGTGCCTGCTATGCAAAATGATAGTCTGACCTCCGAAATCATTTTATTGACAGGCTGGCAGATATCTATAGCCGTGTGTCTTCATCCCCAGGGCATGTTGGGCCGCAAAAGTGCCCCCTTATAGGGCCGCCAAAAAATATCTGTGTCTCAGCATTGATCCGTATGGACCACAGAGATACTCAGTTGTAATAAACTTTTCCACCACTTGTGGCAGAAATGACAATTTTAAACAAACAAGAAGCCTAGAGCTTAAGTCATTTAAAAGTTTTTTTAAAGGCCTACAGAAACCCACTACTACCGACCACGCAGTCTGATTGTTTATATATCAATGATGAAATATTAACATTGTAACACATGCCAATACGGCCTTTTTAGTCTACTAAATTGCAATTTTAAATTTCCCGCGAGTTTCTTGTTGAAAACGTCGTGGAATGATGACGCGTACGCTCGACGTCACGGACTGTCAGGAAATATTAGCGCTGCACCACTCGCAGCTAAAAGTCATCTGCTTTAACCGCAAGATTACACAGTATTTTGGACATCTGTGTTGCTGAGTCTTTTGCAATTTGTTCATTTAATAATGGAGACTATAAAGAACAATGCTGTTGGGGGAAAGTGGTGGATTGCAGCTGTCTTTAGCACCGAGACACAGCCGGTGTTTCTTTGTTTGTTGTGAAGCAATGCGGTCAAGCGACCATGTGTTCTCTACGTCAACCAGCATGTTTTTGGACGGGGAAATTGTGATATTATCTTACCAGTGGATTATTCGTCATCCTGCAGCAGCTGTCAAAAAGGCAGCTGTGAGCTTGGCTCCTCGGCTTCTCTCTGAGACACTGCGTGTTCACCGCAGCCATCCGACCTCGAGGTATGTCTTTACAATCTTTAAAATCTCACTAAAACACTAATAAAACAATAAACAGATAAGGGATCTTCCAGAATTATCCTAGTAAATGTGTCTAATTACATCTGAAACGCTCACACTGCCGCCGCCGGGAGCTGTCACTTTTTTTTTCTTTCTAGTCCTTCACTATCTTCCTAATTCACGAATCTTTCATCCTCGCTCAAAATAATGGGGAAATTGTCGCTTTCTTGGTCCGAATTGCTCTTACTGCTGGTGGCTCCCATTATAAACAATGTGAATATGCGTGGAGCCCTGCAACTCGTGACGTAACGCGCACATACTTCCGGTAAAGGCAGGGCTTTTCTATTAGCGACCAAAAGTTGCAAACTTTATCTTCGATGTTCTCTACTAAATCCTTTCAGCAAAAATATGGCAATATCGCCAAATGATCAAGTATGACACATAGAATGGACCTGCTATTCCCGTTTAAATAAGAAAATCTCATTTCAGTAGGCCTTTAGTGCAAAAATTTTGAACAAAGAGGTGACGTTATATTTTCATTTGCAAATAGAATTTTATTGTCAGTTTATTCGAGGACCATATGCATTATTATTAATCTACTTAAATTTATTTTAGTAATGTGTATTTGTATGCAAGTGTATCATTCATCAGTTTTTATGAGTCCCTTCTTTTGCAGTATATTTGATTAGTATTTATCTTTTGTAATCAGCCTGACCTAAACCTTGAAAATATTATTTATTATTAACATATGGTTTCATATCATTTGACAAAGTTCATCCTGTTAAACTGTGAGTAGGTTACATATGATTTTTGAATATGATTAAAATCAAGGGTAAGATTACTAATTCAGTGTAAATATTTGAGTTGGGACCTGAAGTCAAAATTTAAGAACCTGTGATCTGTAGCCATGGGTATTGTTTACATTTTAACCAACACTAGTACCAAATCGACACTTGAAAAATGGAGCCGTGCTTAAATGGTTGCTTAATCGGTACTTAAAAAATGGAAAACATGCACATTTTTGTAAAAAAAAATATAAACTTAAAAACAACCAAAACAAAACACAAAAACCTTTTAATTGTTAATTTAATGGAATTTTGTGACATTTGTGTTACCGGATTTTTCGGATTATAAATCGCTCTGGAATATACGTCGCACCGGCCGAAAATGCATAACAAAGAAGGAAAAAAACATAAATACGTCGCACTGAAATATTAGTCGCATTTTGGGGGGAAATTTTTTTGATAAAATCCAACACCAAGAATAGACATTTGAAAGGCAATTTAAAATAAATAAAGAATAGTGAACAACAGGCTGAATAAGTGTACGTTATATGACGCATAAATAACCAACTGAGAAGGTGCCTGGTATGTTAACGTAACATATTATGGTAAGAGTCATTCAAATAACTATAACATAGAACATGCTATACGTTTACCAAACAATCTGTCACTCCTAATCGATAAATTCGATAAAACATTCTTCCTCGATGTCACTTCTAAACAACTCTGCCAACACCAAAGCTATGGGCCGCTTCCTCTCGTCGTTTTCTGCTGCATATTTCACTACGTCCAGCTTGTAATCTGCAGTACATGATTTCTTTTTCGGTGCCATTTTTGTTCAGCCCTCCTCAGTTTTTATAAGTTAGCGCCAACGATGAAATGATTTTCTTTAATAGCTACGGCAGTAGCATATAGCAGTTAGCATTCCATGACCCACAATGCACTTCTGCCATGACCCTTCCCCGCCGAAGTCTTATTGGTTGACGTGTGTGACGATTGCTGACATATACTTCATCTATTCCGCGAATGAGATAAATAATATTATTTGATATTTTACGGTAATGTGTTAATAATTTCACACATTAATCGCTACGGAGCATATGTCGCGCCCCCGGCCAAACTGTGAAAAAAACTGCGACTTATAGTCCAAAAAATACGGTAAAGAGACTTATTTAAATATTTCAATTATGAAGATAAATGAAAAACTATCTAAATAAAACATCACAAATAAGTAATAAAATCCTCAATAAACTAATTGCCATAATTGTTTGAGCAATACAGAACACTGAGAATGTGTAATATTAATGCACATAATTCCAGGGGTTTTTGAATGCAACCTCACATGATGTAACTGTTATTGGTGCATATTGAGGAAGTGTAATAACGTTGTGGCTATTGACTAGCCTAGCTTTGCAATAATAGCAGTGTTATTAGGGCTGTTGTTGATGTGAAAAAGTTGACAATCAAGTTTAAAAAGAGCGACGGACTCTGTGTACTTCTCACGAGACATTACATTACTTACAAGTTACAAGACGTTACTTGTATAATACCACCACCAAGCACTTGATGCAGGTGACTGCATTTATTTTGCACTGAAATGAAACACCGATAGATTCTTGCTGGAGCTGGTGCCATTATGGAACTATATCTATAATTGAGTCAAACTGACCAGGTAGACGGCCCTCTGGAAGAAGGTGGTGGTTTCCAGAATCTTTTGCATGGTGACAGTCTCCAGCTCGTCAGAGTCCAGGTGTTCGCGCTGGTACGGTATTCCGTTGTACATGACCACCGGCAGCGGGCCCACCCCAGTTTGTTTATAATAAGCCCGCCCCTCCTGCCAAACGTATACAGAACACTTGGTGAATAAATGGAATTTGTTTTACGTGTAAACAAAAACTGAATGTCTGACCTTCCTCTTGTTGTCGTAGCTGGAGTCGGCTCCCAGGATGCTGCTGATCTCCACGTAGGGGAATCTTTTCTCCAGAACTTTAATGACATCACCAACACTTAGTCGCCCCTCAGGAGGCACGCGGTTCAACATCTGGAAGAGGGGAAATAAAACCAAGTAGTAGGTAGGTCTTTCAACCAGTGTTAATTTTCTTGACGAAAAATTTTCGTCATAGTTATCGTCAACGACCTTTTTTTTCCTGACTAAAACGAGACAATAACTAAATAAAAAATAATTTACGTGGACTAAGACGATGACGAGGTGTATTGACATATTCCTCAACGAATAAAAACAAGACGAAAATGTCTGCCAGAGACGAGATCCAATCGGAACTCATTTCGTTAGGAAAAGGCGGGAGGAGTTGGGAAGAGAACCAATCAGAGCGACGTGGTAAAGAAGTTACCTAAACGTAGTTTGCGTTTGAGACTGATCAAAACTGCAGAAGACAACATGTCAACGCCGGGGAGGAAGAGGAGAGAGGACATATGGGGAAATTTTATATTTGACGTCAAAGATAACAAGACGCAGTGTAAGAAATGTAGCGCGAGGATTACGGGGAAAAACACAACAAACGAAGCGACATTTACAGTCGAATCACCCCGAAATCCACACACAGGTAAGCATTTTCCACAACATACATCTCACTCGACGTTATCCCGTTTATTACACGGCTTACTCGTGAAATACTAAATTTGAGACATCATTTTCATCAAAATACGACTTGTATCGGTGATTTTTCCGCAGTTTTGCTTTGGCTTTCAGAAATTGAAGGGAAAGTTTACATATTACCCTTTAGTCGACTAAATCTACTGTAGTTTTCGTCGACTATAATCTTAGGATATTTCGTCAACTAAAACTACACTAAAACTAAAACAATTTAAATAACTAAATTATGACAAAAATTAAATTACATTTTAGTCAAAAGACTATGACTAAAACTAAATCAAATTTTGCTGTCAAAATTAACACTGCGTTCAACTCACAGAGATGATGGCTTCAAAAGCGTTGTGGCTGTCGACTTCGTCGCTGATGTAGTTGTAAGCTCGCAGCAGGCCCACGCCTGCATCCTTCATGCCGTCTATTTCGTCTTCGTCGGATACGACAAACACCAAGCCGATTCTGCAAAACACATACAGACACGCTGCTTTCAATTCTTATTGGGATGCAGAGTGTGTGTTGTCTGCTTCATCAGCATTCTGACAAGCGGAGTATCGCACAATGCCACATGCAGGCATTTTAAAGGTCTTCCAAGCCATGCCTGACAAAACTCCAAAGTCTAAATTGATTTGAACTACTTATTCCAAAGGGCGCTACAGCCCTGCAGAATCTGGGCAATTGTTCTACATTTTGTAGTAAAAATAGAGCTGTAAAACAGTAATAAATACCTAATTACCTTTAATACATAATAATGGTCCTTTGTCATTACGCTTCAAAGTCTACGACTTCACTAAAAAGCATAATTTACATATTTTTGTCTTATATCAGGCATTTTCAAGGATAAAAAATATATTCTCATCTCATAATAAGTATAAACTACAACTATCAATAATACTGTAGTACTTGATGAGACCATGGCTCCTAGTCCTATTTTCTAAAGATTTGTTTACTATATTGGATCAAAGGAGTTTAAGGTAATTATGTGAATGTTATTTCATAATTAGAGGCCTCTCATAAAACTAAATGCTGTATTTAGAAAGTTGTGAAAAGTTTTTTTATTCTCTAGCTATGAAAATATTTGATTTATAAACATTAATTCCGACTTCGCGAACATTTATTTAGGCCAGACTCAGAACCAATTAACAGGGGTTCATTGGGTTTACGGTATTAATACATTTGATAAACAGAATCCACCTATTGTCGCACTTACAGGTGAAACAAAAAAATAGGATATCGTGTTAATTTTTGTTTATTCCAGCAATTAGATTTACAAAGTTAAACAAATACAATGCAACCTCAATTTATTATCCATATTTGCAAACGTTTTGATTCAAGAACTTTTAGACCAAGCCAAATATGCCTCCGTGTACGAACGCTTCATTTAGGCGTCTGCAAGCAAAAAAGCAGGGTGCAACTTCCCTTGCTGAGCAAGAGGAGTCACATCTCAAAACTTCAGCGTTGGTGCCTTTTTGCCAATTGCGTCCATTTCACAAACTCGATGAGAGTCCCAAAAACACAACAGACCAGTAAGGAAAAAATGAGTGAATCGCTGTGGAGAAAAAAGAAAGCCTTTGCACGGAGAACATTAATGGTGCTCACAGGCATGACCACAGCACAGCATAGTAAATAACCTCATCAAGTTTTAATTTTGAATTAATTTTGACTATACAAGTCTTTTACCATAGCAGCAATTTTTTCACAGCGCAGGAAAATATATATATATATATATATATATATATATATATATATATATATATATATATATATATATATATATATATATATATCTTAGATTTATATCGCGCTCTTCTAAACACTCAAAGCGCTCCAGAGAAGTGGGACTCAAAATACACTCTCTTCTCTCGTTCCACCTTGGTGTAAGCTCTTCCGAGGCACAAACACACAGCCTCAGCCCCGTTCCTTCTCCGTATGTCTGCTGCTTCCTGTCTGTGCCTCGTCTGCCGATGTTAATGTGGGTGGATTTCATTTATTTAAATGATTATTATTGTAGCAATATGGTTGTTAAAATTAATAATTTTTGTTATTTTGTTTGGAGGGCACCATAGTGACTTCCCTGTGTGTGCGCGTGTTGGCAGAGCTGACTTTTTTACTATATAGAAAGATGATCTACCACCCCTTGCTATGTTTGTTTGAAATACAGAACTTATAGTAATTGATATTGTTTTCAAACATTCACTAAAATAGGAACTTTTGTCGAGGGTGGAACTCATTATTCATGATTACATTGTTTCTAATGAAGACGTTTGCTTCACTCTACAAACTTTTCGATCTACCAACCATGTTCAACAACTAATTATTTCATAAATCAAAGTTCCACTTTATATGACATAGGCTCATAACATGCAGCTCAAAATATGTCAAGCCTTCTTTTGATATAATTCTGATGATTATGCCTTACAGTTTAGGAAAAACCTCAAATTTAAAAACTGGAATCCATAATTATCGAAATTATAGGAAATAAAGGCTTGATATATCTCAATTTACATGGAATGAGTTTATATCACATAAACAGTTCACATATGAAATTGAACCGCTGATATGACTGGATTTTTACACAATATTAAATTTTTTTAAGTTTCACCTATGTACACTTTTATAGCCATTTTGTAATAATTGTAGAACTTAAAAGTAACAACAATTATTCATTAAAATATTCAACACATGATTGAACATAATATAGTTAGTAAAATAGTACACCATTACCACCGAGTATTTATCTTGGCAATTAATTTTTTAAATAATAATTATAGAACAATAAATTAAGCAATTTAAATATTGAAAAATAAATATATATTTTTTGATCAATAGTATTAATAATACAGTATATATATATACACACACACACACACACACACACACACACACACACACACACACACACACACACACACACAGTCGTGGTCAAAAGTTTACATACACTTGTGAAGGACATAATGTAATGGCTGTCTTGGGTTTCCAATAATTTCTAAAACTCTTATTTTTTTGTTTTAGAGTGATTGGAGTACATAATTGTTTGACACAAAAAATGTTCATGAAGTTTGGTTCTTTTATTATGGGTCTACTGAAAATGTGACCAAATCTGCTGGGTCAAAAGTATACATACAGCTATGTTAATATTTGGTTACATGTCCCTTGGCAAGTTTCACTGCAATAAGGGGCTTTTGGTAGCCACCCACAAGCTTCTGGTTGAATTTTTGACCAATCCTCTTGACAAAATTGGTGCAATTCAGCTAAATTTGTTGGTTTTCTGATATGGAATTGTTTCTTCAGCATTGTCCACATGTTTAAGTCAGGACTTTGGGACATTCTAAAACCTTAATTCTAGCCTGATTTGGCTATTCCTTTACCACTTTTGACGTGTGTTTGGGGTCATTGTCCTTTTGGAACACCCAACTACGCCCAAGACCCAACCTTCGGGCTGATGATTTTAGTTTGTTCTGAAGAAGTTGGAGGTAATCCTCCTTTTTCATTGTGCCATTGACTCTTTAAAGCACAAATTCCATTGTCAGCAAAACAGGCCTAGAGTATAATACTACCACCACCATGCTTGACAGTAGGTGTGCTGTTCCTGGAATTAAAGGCCCCACCTTTTTTCCTCCAAACATATTGCTGGGTATTGTGGCCCAACAGCTCAATTTTTGTTTCCTCTGACATCACATGGACAAAGATAAGATCTTCTGGAAGAAAGTTCTGTGAAACTTGTTTATAGAATTAATTGTTCCCGGGCCTGACTGTGGCAAGTTAATTTCCACAGTGTAGGAATTGATAATTATAAATAGAATAATTTCATTGCTAGAGCATACATCTTTTTTTACATTATGAGAGCACTATAGACATGAAACAACACCCACATTGTCACCTTTACACTCGTAAAGGCGGTAATGGATGCTGCCTGAGGCAAATGCCAATCACTGGCTATGATCAGTGTGGGTAATAAAGGCATTAGAGTATAACGCATTACCAACAGTGTTATTTTTTTCAGTAACAATTAATCTAAAGAATTACTGTTCCCATTGTCGCAACGTCGTGGCCGTTACGGGTAAGGTGAAGTGGCTCGTTACTACAGTTTGGTTGAATGAAGCGCAAGGTGTCTGGTTTCGGCCACACATCTGCTGCATGCAGAGAGGGGGTGTGGGTTGATGACTCCATTGAATAAGAGCTGATGATGATTGGCTTGGTGGGCGGATCATGCCCTGCTCACGCTGTCTCACTGCATGCTGACTGACACATAACAAGCGCGCGATAATCGCGACGGGTCGCAGCCGGGAAATTCAAAGATAGCATTCTCAAACTGCAAGTACCGGAACTACTTTTCGCCCATTTAAACTAAAGGGAAATAATGTTTATGTAACATGGATGCTATGTCCAGAAAAAAAATAAAAAATTTTATCCACGTCTGCCTAAAGCAACTGAAATCGCACCTCACAACAACACATGCCAACATGACACTTGTTGCGTTGTACTTGAATGGCATCCCATCCATTTTCTACCGCTTATTCCCTTTCGGGGTCGCTGGCGCCTATCTCAGCTACAATCGGGCGGAAGGCGGGGTACACCCTGGACAAGTCGCCACCTCATCGCAGGGCCAACACAGATAGACAGACAACATTCACACTCACATTCACACACTAGGGCCAATTTAGTGTTGCCAATCAACCTATCCCCAGGTGCATGTCTTTGGAAGTGTACTTGAATGCATGTCATTTATTTACCCAATACTTACGAAGAGTTTTATCTAAAAGTTCTTTCAGGCTGTATTGTGGTATATAGGTGCAGAGAATTGCACTACTTTAAGACCGAATAATAATTTCCTTTCTTTTAATGAAAGTTAACATTTTTGGGGTTGAGTTTTGTAATAATCAAAGTTATAACTTTACCAAATATTTATATTTTCATGTATATCATATGGCACACTACAAACTATTGAGTTCAGATGAATGCCAAATGTTCTAAAATACCCTATATAGTGTTTTGATTAGTCAATTAGTTAAAGATGTTATTGAACATAATAGCATATAAAATAACATCAGTTACATTGCTGAGTAACTACTGTATTTTTCGGACTATAAGTCACAGTTTTTTAAATAGTTTTGCCGGGGGTGCGACTTATACTCAGGAGCAACTTATGTGTGAAATTATTAACACATTACCGTAAAACATTAAACAATATTATTTAGCTCATTCACGTAAGAGACTACACGTATAAGATTTAATCGGATTTAGCAATTAGGAGTGACAGATTGTTTGGTAAACGTATAACATGTTCTATATGTTATAGTTATTTGAATGACTCTTACCATAATATGTTACGTTAACATATCCGGCACGTTCTCAGTTGGTTATTTATGCGTCATATGACTTATTCAGCCTGTAGTTCACTATTCTTTTTTTATTTCAAATTGCCTTTCAAATGTCTATTTTCCGTGTTGGGTTTTGTCAAATAAATTTCCCCCAAAAATGCGACTTATACTCCAGTGCGACACATATATAAATTTTTTCTTCTTTATTATGCATTTTCGGCGGGTGCGACTTATACTCCATAGCGATTTATACTTCGAAAAATACGGTAGTCTTTTTTCCAATGATGTAATTGAGGTACAAACTCAATTACTTTTTAGCAGAAGTAATTTGTAATGGTAACTAATTACTTTTTTAAGGTAAGATGACCAACACTGGCTATGACACTGAACAGCATGCTCTGACTGGTTTGGTCTCATCTAATGGTAAATACTACTATTGTGTTGTTATTTTTAGTTCATTTGGAAATGTCTGTTTGAAAATGTCTAAGTTAGGACAAAATTACTAAGAATATGTGACGCTGCACATTTCAAAGCGCAATGTGTAAAAAAATCCATGTAAAAACAAACTAGCCACTTAATTTTGTTTATAACGTTTGAGACCACAACTGTTTTTATTTCTTCTCACACATTCCAAAACACAAATGGATGAAATAAACTTTGTGCAGAATGTGAAGTAGTTTGGTGTTGTAATTTTTAATTTTCCTGAAGGAATCAATACAGTACTATCTAATTATGGTCTTGAGGCCACAAACCTGAGTGGGATGTTGTTTGAATAGAACATCTCTGCAACGCTTAACAGCTCTACAGCGTTCTCCTGGGTTGGATCCAGAATGATCACCTACACATGCAAATGCAGGCACCAAATGTTGGTTACATATGTTTGGGTTTTGAACCTGGATTCCCGATGGTTTGGTTAGACGGTTGGTGTCGTACCAAATTGTGGAAGTTCTTGCGGATCTGTCTGATGACCCCAGGGAAGGTGGGCCTGAGCAGTTCCTGCACGTTGTAGGGCCATGAGCTGTACCGGTGATCCGTCTCCAAGTTGTTGATCCACTAAAATGCAAATATGAAGGAGTCATGTATTAATGGATGAGCATTGATTGCTACATAGGAGTGTTTCAATGCTGTCTTTACGCTAATTGCTGGGCTGCGGATGTCAACGGCATAATCGGAGTCGGTTGGCAGCACGTTGAGCTTCAAGATGTCGTGGATGTAGGGCGTATCAATATGCAGCGAGCGCAGACCCTCCATCACCCTCGCCTCGCTACGCAGCACTTCAAACACACTATGGGACACATTTTGAAGGTTGAAACCGCTGCGGATGAAAAAGGTTTGTCAAGTGCGAGTACCTGAAAATGTCCTGTGTGTCCAGATCGATTTGTAGTCCGTTGATGAACAGAGCCGACTCCCCAGGATGCAGCCCCAGCGTTCCTTTGAAAAACTTAGATAGAAGAACACGTGGTAACAGCTGCAGCTGAGCCTATTGTTTGAAGTTTTGAGCGTCACACTAAGCGATTCACCTCGCTAGCTATATTGTGATTGTAAAACAGTCAACACAAACATTGCTGCTTTGTCTGTCAGGTTAGCAATCCCACCCTAAACAAGCTAATTAGTGTGTGTTGTTGTCATGGCAAGCAGTCAAATCCCATTAGAGAGAGACAAAGAGATCAGATTAATCAAATTCTGGGAGCTGCAATTACAACACGACATGATTAACACAAATATTGTCTTACTCAAACAGCGTGTTGGATGGACAGAAAATGTCAAGGTGCAGGCACACGATTTAAATACGTCATTAATCCCCTTCGCAGATCTCGTTTGACGAATGAAGTAGCAGGAGGTGGAAGTAGTCGAAATGAAACTAAAGCAATTGAAGATATTTCCCATTAGATTTTAAAGAGGAGGAGTTGTTGCGGAGGAGGATCGAAGCAATAACGGCTTGTGTCTCTCTTTTATTGGAATGCTTTGGTAAACATCTAAATCAAATGAGCCCAGTTTACGGTCAGCGGGAAAGAAAACCACAAGTAAAACTGTCCACTTGTGTTAAATCCGACCAGAATAAAAGACATTAGTCGAACATGCGATAAAACGGTTGACTAGTAACAGCACCAATAAAATCCTGCACAAGAGTTGTTTGCAAAAATAGCTACAAAATCACTCCTTAAGAGCACAGACTGCTAACAAGATGGACAAATAGTGGTCTGCACATCAAGTCAAGGTAATTTTCAAGCAGAAAATTCAAGTACAATGTACATTGATGTATCAGACATGCCAACCTTAAAGTAATGTCATGAACTTTTTTTTACTGAACTAGAAAATAACCTGAAAAGCACAGAGCTCTGCCAGGCCCTACCTCCCAATAGTAAAAATAATCCTGAATATAAACGGCGATCTGGAAGACACGCCAAAATGTAATCAGTTGGTCCTAATCCAATTTCTGACATTTTCAGAAAGTTTAATTCAAATGTGGCCATAAATTTCTGAGCTATGAATAGCGGAATGAAAAAATGTTGTCAACCCACTTGTTAGTCATACATTCTTTTTGTCTCTGTGGGTGGAGGCGGGAAAGCATAAACACTTAGGAAGGGCATCTTTGATATTCACCCGATACGATTTACATCTTGATCAAATACATTAAAGACATCTCTTAATCAATTGAGGAAAAGGCATCAATTTGATACAATTTATATCCTGATCCTGATAGTTTTATCAAGATTCAAGTTTCTCTTGTAAAATCCAAATTGTTGCCAAACCTTAGATTTTAAGTGTTGAGGTGAGTGTATGGGCTCAACCATGCTTGACTTGTTGTTGTTGTTGTTGTTACGTACGCAGATCTACCCACTATTCTTTATGTCGACTAAAGGAAAGTAATGAAAGACAATTTGGGTAAATCTTCTTTAAGTTTGTTAAAACACATCAAAATCATATTTAGTCGATATGAGATTAAATTTCATGCGCCTTAAATTATCCCTATTAAACGCAGCAATTTGAAGGTGTTGCACCGATGCATTGTTTTCATTTCGATGCAAACTAGTTAATATTCCCATCCCTAATACACACAAAGAGAACTTGAGGCTCGTAACGTAAAAGTAGGGTGACATAGTAGATATGAACTAAATAAACAACTTACTAACTACCAAATTCCATTTATTACATATCCTCCAAGCGGAGGTAAAAATGTAAAGATGCTGGGAAGGGTGGGGCGCGGCGGTCACAGGTCACTTTAATATTTGTTTAGCAGTTATGTAAAAGAGTTTATTTTCTGTCAACATTTTTACTTTTTTCTGTAATCCATCCATCCATCCATCTTCTACCGCTTATTCCCTTTTGGGGTCGCGGGGGGCGCTGGCGCCTATCTCAGCTACAATCGGGCGGAAGGCGGGGTACACCCTGGACAAGTCGCCACGTCATCGCAGGGCCAACACAGATAGACAGACAACATTCACACTCACATTCACACACTAGGGCCAATTTAGTGTTGCCAATCAACCTATCCCCAGGTGCATGTCTTTGGAGGTGGGAGGAAGCCGGAGTACCCGGAGGGAACCCACGCATTCACGGGGAGAACATGCAAACTCCACACAGAAAGATCCCGAGCCTGGATTTGAACCCAGGACTGCAGGAACTTCGTATTGTGAGGCAGACGCACTAACCCCTCTGCCACCGTGAAGCCCTTTACATTATACATGTGAAATGGGCCAATAAAAATCAAACTACAGGCTGCAAATGGCTACCCTTTCTTCAGGATTGATCGCGTGACGTGAAATCAACTCTGTAAGGGTCCACAACTCAGCTTGTTAGTTTTCTCCATCGTATTACCGCTGGTGGAACTAATCTATGTGTTTCAACTGTCATTTTAATTAAATTCGGAAAAAAAGACGTTGGCAAAGGTTGGCTGTGCGCCCGCTGAACGCTTTGTACACACACAGGAAACAATGTCTTACAAGGCGACCAATCACAGCCTTTTTGACTCACGTCGCAGATCAAGTATTTTTTGGGAGGTGCACGTCACACTGCGCAAGTTTGCAGGGGGAGGAGTGAGCCTGTGTAGAATATGCTGGTGCGACAACGTAGAAGCATAATCCAGCGAAATGCAACAAAATGAGTATATGTAGAGCAGCGAAGTGTAATCAAGGGTCAAAATGTGTGTCAAGTATATACAATGTGTGCATGTTGGCAGGTCTTTTATATGTACAAAAGTGTACTCAATAGGAAAATTATTTGAAGGTGCTCTACCAAGTCTCAAGGAGGGAGACGGTTATGAAAACAAGATACAGTTAAAAATCCTTGGAAATTTAACAGTGTCGAATTAAAAAAATGATAATTTCAACACAGTCATATTCAGACTTATGACAATCTGTTGTACAGGTGTATCTAATAAACTAGGCCTGTGACCCAACAAAAAATACCTTCTGGTTGTCTGCGATCTCTTTGCGGATATCAGCATTGACCACTGTTTTGGTGATTGACCTGTAAAGTGATACACTAATTAATAACATCTGTCCTCGCTGGAGCCTCACTGTGTTGGTGTGTGTGTTTACTACTCACCTGGCTTTTGTTGGGAAGTTCTGACTTAGATCCTTCATAACGTTAAGGGCATCGACAGAGGGGGCGGCCAGGATGCGAGCGGCTGTCTGGAAACTGAGGTCTGGGAAAGAAGAAGGAAGAACAAAATGAAAGGTTACACTTGTACTTAGAGCAAGAGCAACATTACAACTTTTCATCTTAATCGTCAGTTAAAACCTTGACAGGATGCGACCGTGACAATCGCAAGTTGCCTTCCAGAGAGTTTGCAGCATTGGCGCATTTTTGTCAAAAGTAAACATTGTGTATTTTTGCATAATCAGCCTTTGCACGAGGAGGAGTGTGGATTACACTGTGCTGCATGTAGCATGTGTGATTAGGGCCCCCGGAGGTCTGCCTCTCTTCTGTAAACAGGCTGAGCTAACGAGCCCCAGCAGGGAAGACCGACGCCCACATGACACTTTGAACGTGGAGCTCTACTTTACTTGCATGCTCCCCACCCCCCCACCCAGGCACCATTTATTCAAGGCAATCAAAGCCACCTCACCAAAGATGCTTTCCAAGCCTTCCGAAATGCATATGAAGTAGGGAAAAGTGTAAACATGCAACTTGTATAATGGCAGGCTAGAAGGAAACCGCAGCGGCATAAGTGCATTATTTCAAATATGCTATAATGCTAATCAATATGACTTTAATGTCGCAGCGGACGGTGCGCTCATATCTTCCCAATGATAAAATGTCTCAGATGTATCAAGAGGACATCGATCGACCTCACTTATTGATCAGGCAGCCAGCAGGCACAGCGCAGGTTTTGTACAACAATGGCATGAGCTCACATCCACAAGCAACACCAAGCAATAACATTTCTCCTTTTCTTTCATTCCCGTCAGTATATAAGTAAACACAGACCCTAAATCATGAAAGGCATATTTAGATCAGTAGATACCTTTTGATAATACAGCCGAGGAAATCATATTACCCTCCAAATCATGTAGACTATGAATCAGAATGATTGACTAAAGCCTATTCACGATAGGATGGCAACGGGAGATTTGTGCCACTGAAGAGACATCATTTGTCAACTTTGTCGACAAAACTAATGGACACAAAGCTCCGAGGTGTATTTACACCCTCGTAAAATTGATCCTCTCAAAATTGAAGTGACACAAATAATGCCTGTAGGTGTTAACTGTAATCCCATGAAGTGCTTTACGCTCGCCGAGCATCTTGTTCTTTATGGTTTGTAGGCTTTATCTTACCAAAAGGCCACAGCAATGTGTTCTCTTGTCAAATTGTGAGTCAGCTTATTTTTTGGGGACCTGTATGTCTGCAAACTCACTTTGACACATCTAATAAAAGATTGTAGTTGATTTTCACATGTAGTTTGAATTTATTTAAAGGGGAGCTGCACTATTTTTGGAATTTTCACAATCATTGTGAAAGACATTTATTGCATTCTAAATATTTAAAAAAGTAAATAAAAGTCTGCTTACAGCCAAGCCATCGAGAGCAACAATATTTCGCTCATAAAATCCGATAGATAACCAATCAAAAAGCACCCATCCATCCATCCCTTTTCTACCGCTTATTCCCTTTGGGGTCGCTGGTGCCTATCTCGGGCAATCGGGCGGAAGGCGGGTACACCCTGGACAGGTCGCCACCTCATCACAGGGCCAACACAGATAGACAGACAACACTCACATTCACACACTAGGGCCAATTTAGTGTTGCCAATCAACCTATCCCTAGGTGCATGTCTTTGGAAGTGGGAAGAAGCCGGAGTACCCGGAGGGAACCCACGCAGTCACGGGTAGGACATGCAAACTCCACACAGAAAGATCCCGATCCCGGGATTGAACCTAGGACTACTCAGGACTTTCATATTGTGAGGCAGACGCACTAACCCCTCTTCCACTGTGCTGCCCTCAAAAAGCACCCATAATACTCAATTTATATTTTGTGACCTGAATATTAACCAAGTATTAGTGATATTGTTTTATAAGCGCTAACGCAGACAAACTATTTGTAGCGCCAATGTAATCATTTCCGTGTGTCCCTATGTTCACATCATCGAGTGGTCTGCTGCTTCCTCGCTTCCCTGCTCCCTGTAAGTTTATTGTAGATCATAAATCATGCCTTTCATCTGGAAAGTAGATGGCTGAAAATATAATCCGACAAATTGGGACATTTTGACCGTCATGAAAGACCTGGATCTGGCGAGAACGACACGAACAGCGCTTGTTCCCCCAGCACTCCCACCCCGTTTCGTTTTGAGGATTATGAGACATTCCTCATCTAAATGGAAATATATGAACATCCTAGCAGTTGGCATCCTAATGACAGCAGACATTGTACAGTAAGTTATGTTTTATTTGGTTTGTTGGCTGTCATGAAGTCTCCAGTGAGCAGAAATCAGTGAAGAAGAAAAAAAAACAAACAAACATTGAAATGCATTTTTTAAATCAATGCACCATGGATGCTTAAAATGATCAAAATATGTAAATATTAAATGTTATTATAAATGTGTCTATTATTACATTACATATATTTTTACATCATGTTTCTAAAACCCTAACATAATTGTTTGGATGTTTTTAGGGGTTATATAAGCAGAATTGAACGGCTGCATTGTAAACGG
This sequence comes from Nerophis ophidion, assembly GCF_033978795.1. Classification (NCBI taxonomy): domain Eukaryota; kingdom Metazoa; phylum Chordata; class Actinopteri; order Syngnathiformes; family Syngnathidae; genus Nerophis; species Nerophis ophidion. Next base: position 78,040,071 of record NC_084613.1, read on the forward strand.
ATTTGTTGATCCAAATAATTTAACATTTACAATGCATTAAAAAAAGAACATCTGTCGACATGTCTTTCATAATGATTTTGAACATACACAAAATTCCAAAAAAAGTGTATTTCCCCTTTAAACTCGAAAATTTCACATCACAATTATCATTATCATTGTGTTCAAAAGGTTCTAATAAAGACCCTGAACTCTTTTGTATTTTTTAAATAACTAAAATAAATAAACTGTTAGAAAACCCACAATTCTGAATGTTTTGTGTTACTTATGCTTCTTTAGTATTGTATTTCTTTTAATATTTTGTTTTAAGTATTGGTTTGTACTGTAGCACTTTAAGATTAATCTAAATGAAAAGTGCGTAACCAATAAAATTAATTATTATTTCTGGAGGGTTTTGTGGCGTCTTACTCCGTTCAGCAGTTCCTGAACGCACCGTAAAAACATCTCTGTATTGTATTCCTACGAGTATATAACGATTACACTTATCTAAGAGAGTCCAGTTTTTTTTAGAGGTTGTAGCAGAGTTTTTTAGGTTCAATATGAACAATTAAATATCTTAGTTGCTCGGACACCAATGTGTTTGTATAAGTTTAGATTGGGGTATGTTGTTTTTTTAATGGGGAAAGACGATGATGTTTCATTTTTCATGCCATTGTGTGTGAGTTTATTGAAGTGCATTTATCAATTACGGTTTGTCAATAATTTTAATTTAAAATACTAACAGACGGTAGTTTACCGCAGTTATCGTTACATCGCTAAGTATGGATGATAATATTTAAAAAAATCTGTTAAACAGACCACATCACAAACCTTGGATATACTCTATAGACAATATTTAAAGTAGGTCTTTAAAATCCCTAAACAAGTGTAAAAGGAAGTTAACCACTGTTAATATTAAAAAAGGGCAATGCCATACACCTTTATAAATATTTAATATTTCCGCTTTTAATTGTCAAGCAAAGTGTAAAAAAAGTATTTCTCGATAAGGCGTGCTTATGAATTAGAGCAGTGGTTCTCAACCTTTTTTCAGTGATGTACCCCCTGTGAACAATTTTTTTTTACTTAAGTACCCCCTAATCAGAGCAAAGTATTTTTGGTTGGAAAAAAAGAGATAAAGAAGTAAAATACAGCACTATGTCATCAGTTTCTAATTTATTGAATTGTATAATAGTGCAAAATATTGCTCATTTGTAGTGGTCTTTCTTGAACTATTTGGAAAAAAAGATAAAAAAATAACTACAAACTTGTTGAAAAATAAACAAGTGATTCAATTATAAGTAAAGATTTTTACTCATAGAAGTAATCATCAACTTAAAGGGCCCTCTTTGGGGATTGTAACAGAGATCCATCTGGATTCATCAACTTAACTCTAAACATTTCTTCACAAAAAAAGAAAACTTTAACATCAATATTTATGCAACATGTCCACAAAAAATCTAGCTGTCAACACTGGGGCGGCATAGCTCGGTTGATAGAGTGGCCGTGCCAGCAACTTAAGGGTTGCAGGTTTGATTCCTGCTTCCGCCATCCTAGTCACTGCCGTTGTGTCCTTGGGCAAGACACTTCACCCACCTGCTCCCAGTGCCACCCACACTGGTTTAAATGTAACTTAGATATTGGGTTTCACTATGTAAAGCGCTTTGAGTCACTAGAGAAAAAGCGCTATATAAATTTAATTCACTTCACTTCACTTCACTGAATATTGCATTTCTTTTCACAGTATATGAACTTACATTCGTATTTTGCTGAAGTATTATTCAATAAATATATATACAAATGATTTTTGAATTGGTGCTATTTTTAGAATATTTAAAAAAAATCTCAAGTACCCCTTGGCATACCTTCAAGTACCCACAGGGGTACGCGTACCCCCATTTGAGAACCACTGAATTAGAGAACTCACCTTGCATTTCCCAGACTTTTAGCGGTGCCATTTCATTGGTGCTTTCCACTAAATGTTTCCGCAACTCTTTCAGCTGTTCTTTCAGCTCTGGGTAGAGAGTCCTGTGGAAGCAGAGGCCAAATGAGTGTTGCATCTGCTGACCGTTGCATATTTAAAAGCTCTAGTTTGGTGATGAGGAACTGATTGTATAGGGCGAATAAGCTTATTTGGCTCGTGTTGCAGTCTGGACTCACTTCAATCGGCCAAAAAGGAAGCCCTGGACCTCGTCCACTGGATCGTTCTCCCTGATCACTGTCGCGTTCACCTCTGCCTCTGAAAACACAATTGATTCAAAACTGCATGACTCCTCTGGGTTTGTATACAACCTCTTTTTATTGTGAGAACTACTTTTTACAACATTACAACGGCCGAAAGCTATTCATTTAGGTGACATTAATTTTTATATCTTATTTGAATCCAAAATAAGTGAATATGCATGTTTTGTCAGAACATGAATAAGATGTTGCTCTCCATAAATTAATTTTCCCTCCGGGATTATTGAAGTATTTCTGATTCTGGTAACTCACATTCTGTATTAAAACTGAAAAATATAATAATATAAAATAAAGACAATTTTTGTTCATCTGCATTTTAAATCCATTATTACAGTATACATTTAACTTTGGTGTATTTCACATTATAAAGTGAAAATGTGAATGCTATGAAATGATGCTTAATATTACGTATTTTACTCACTGACACACTCCAGATCAAACAAACACTTGTTTATATTTGTGAAACAAAAGTCCATTCTTTTTGAAACTATGAAGTGTTCTGTCTCTTACTAGTATGTGAATTCATCCATTCATCCATCTTCTCTTAGTATACATATGCAGCACACACATATTATTATACACAGTACAAATGATGTATATATATATATATATATATATATATATATATATATATATATATAACATAATGCCAGTAATCTACATAATTACACAGACATTTAACAAAGTTCCTAACTTCAGTATAGTAAATGGCAATTCAAAGGCATCCCGATACAAATCCTTGTTTTTTTACCGGCTTTGTCATGAACAAGTTGAGAATCATAACAATGCCTTTTAGATTTACTAAGGTCTGACATGTTTAGTAACTTTACCAGTGGCAGTACGACGAAGAAGGCGGTACGTAACTGGCAACCAGGATGTGACACACTCACAAAGTATCTAATTGGTCAAACGGTGGAGGGTGGGGCATTGAAATTAAAACAATTACAATATTTTGGGGCAGTAAATCTAATATTGAAATGAGCATATTCCGGCTGAACCACTGTTATCATTTATAAAGGTGTTCGAAAATAACATATTAGTCATATTAGGAGCCATTTAGTGTTGACTTGACATGAAATTATTACATATGGCACCTTTAATATTCAAGTCATGAAGACAATTTTATAGACAAGTTATACTATTTATAGTCATGGTGGAGAGTGCGAGGGCGCAACATTTTTTTTTCCTAAGGTGGCCGTAACAGAAATTATTTGAGAAGCACTGGCGACCCCGAGAAGGACATGCATGCAAAATGGATGGATAGATGGATGGATGGTAAACAGTGAGTATTTGTGTACCTTGGACTTGTGTGTCATCCTTTGCCTTGTACTCCTGGCTTTTGATGGCCAGCTCCACTCCAAATCCTGACAAGTAGACTCTCTTTGCACTTGGATCCTAGAAGAATATAAAGGGATGAAAGTATTTCATTTACTGGTTATATTATAGATCTACTATTATGGGACTCAAAACTCAGTGTGGGGCCTCAGTTGCAGACACCTACAGCCAGGTAATGTCGCAGCACGTAAGTAGCCAGGCCTTCTTCGACTTTGGAAACGGCAGCCCGGTGAAGTTCCTGAAAGTCTGGCTTCCCAAACTGGCCGTACAGGATAACGACAGGAGCGTCGGACTTTGATCCCGGGTATTTATGGTCACCCTTGAAAAGAAAAGGCTTTGGCCTGAAAGGGAGAGAGAGGACAGGGGAGGCAATCATTAAGTCTTGACTATCATTAACCTATGACTGTTTCTAATCACCTTCCCGGTGCCGTTTTCAGGAGGGCCGCCAAAGTGTCAAGATTGCACGTCTTCTCTCCGTGGATGCTGAAGAAGGCTAAACAACCGGGAGGCGGAGGCTCATTGGATGCAATCTAGAAGGAGAGCAGTTACCACACGCACAAACGCACATGCACACGCACACGCACACACACACACACGCACACACACACACACACACACACACACACACACACACACACACACACACACACACACACACACACACACAGAAACACAATCACAGGGTTGTAGCGATGGTAATATGAGAAAAATAGTGACACTCAACGCACCTGCTGGAAGGTGTGCACCGTTGCCGAGTAAGCTCTGAGGGACAAGGCAAACTTCAGCATGTTCACCTGGACGGAGCTAAGCAGAGCGCCGGCTTCCTTCACGATCAGGTTGTAGTAGGCCTCGTCTGTGTCTGCTGGACGACGAGAGGCAAGTAATCGTACGCCTGTCAGGGCTAACAGCAATGACTCATCCACAGTGTAATTGTCTCATATCGTGGCCCAGGAGCAATTACTCAACTGCAGCGAGTGTCATGTAAAGATGGGTGATATGGTCTAAAATTTACATTGCGATAATTCTTGCAGCTTTCTGCGATACCGATATACACCCCAATATATTATTTGGTATGTAAGTGATAATAGAAATGATTACAAAGGATCCGAATCTAATTGCTGAAATAGGCGGTAGCATATTGCGTAATTTCCAGGACTATTATTTTCTCAAAACGATTACTAATCTACTTGCTAATTTGCTGGTAATATCTGGTTTCTTTCTGTTGTAACATAGTTCTATTCACACTTCTGTTAAAATGTAATAAACACCATCAATTATAATCAGACAAAAACACAGAATGGTGGTGTAACAATACCAATTGAATATTTCAATCATTTCCTACTATTGGCTTGGATTTAAATCCTTAGTTATTTGCCCTTAAAGCCCCCTGTTGTCTAGGCACTTATTTCCAAAGTTTGCATAAAAATTATAAAAAACACAAGATTTCTTTGATCACAAAAAATATCAATGTAATCACTGTATTATCGTCCATTTAATGATACTACACTTGCTATCGTTACTATCAATACTTGTATCGATCCGCCCACCTTTGTACACATTCAAGAGCTCTAGCTTGCGGTTAGTATACCTCCTAAATTGTGAAGTGTAGCATGTTTAGCTATTCCTCGTCCTCCAGTGATAATGCTACTTATAAGAAACAGTTTATTACTACGGAGGTGAGGATTGTTAACTTAGAAGTGGCTTTGCAATGTTGGTGGACATTAGGCGCTAGCGAGGACATGACATTGTATTGAGGACGCGTTTGCTTGCTTGTTGTCAAATTTGCAGGACGCAGCAAGAATGTGTCATCAACAAGAATTATCACAATATAATGATAGTAATAAAATCGCCAGCCAAATTTGTATCATTTATATCGTAAATCGTCTACAACGCACAACTCTAGTGCTAGGCATCTATTAATGGTCAGGTGGATTTTAGGGAGTCTTTCTACAAACCCCGTTTCCATATGAGTTGGGAAATTGTGTTGGATGTAAATATAAAATATAAATATAAATTTGCAAATACAATCATTTTCAACCCATATTCAGATGAATATACTACAAAGACGTTGATGTTAAAACTGATAAACATTTTTTTTTGTGTGCAAATAATCATTAAATTTAGAATTTGATGCCAGCAACACGTGACAAAGAAGTTGGGAAAGGTGGCAATAAATACTGATTAAGTTGAGGAATGCTCATCAAACACTTATTTGGAACATCCCACAGGAGTGCAGGCTAATTGGGAACAGGTGGGTGCCATGATTGGGTATAAAAGCAGCTTCCATGAAATGCTAAGTAATTCACAAACAAGGATGGGGCGATGGCCACCAATTTGTAAGCAAATTGTCGAACAGTTTTAGAACAACATTTCTCAATGAGCTATTGCATGGAATTTAGGGATTTTACCATCCACGGACCGTAAAATCATCATAAGGTTCATAGAATCTGGAGAAATCACTCCACGCAAGCGATGATATTACGGACCTTTGATCCCTCAGGCGGTACTGCATCAAAAACCGACATCAGTGTGTAAAGGATATCACCACATGGGCTCAGGAACACTTTATAAAACCACGGTCAGTAACTACAGTTGGTCGCTACATTTGTAAGTGCAAATTAAAACTATACTATGCAAAGTGAAAGCCATTTATCAACAACACCTAGGAACGCTGCCGGCTTCCCTGGGCCCAAGCTCATCTAAGATGGACTGATGCAAAGTGGAAAAGTGTTCTGTGGTCTGAAGAGTTCACATTTCAAATTATATTTGGAAACTGTGGACGTGGTGTCCTCCGGAACAAAGAGGAAAATAACCATCCGGATTGTTATAGGTGGAAAGTTCAAAAGTCAGCATCTGTGATGGTATGGGGGTGTATTAGTGCCCAAGGCATGTGTAACTTACACATCTGTGAAAGCACCATTAATGCTGAATGGTCCATACAGGTTTTGGAGCAACATATGTTTCCATCCAAGCCATGTAATCATGGACGCCCCTGCTTATTTCAGCAAGACAATGCCAAGCCACGTGTTACAACAGCGTGGCTTCGTAGTAAAAGAGTAAGGGTACTTTCCTGGCCCGCCTGCAGTCCAGACATGTCTCCCATCAAAAATGTGTGGCGAATTATGAAGTGTAAAATACTACAATAAGACCCCGGACTGTTGAACAACTTAAGCTGTACATCAAGCAAGAATGGAAAAGAATTCAAATTTCAAAGCTGCAACACTTACTTTCCTCAGTTCCCAAACGTTTATTGGGTGTTTTTAAAAGAAAAGGTGATGTAACACAGTGGTGAACATGCCCTTTCCCAACTACTTTGGCACGTGTTGCAGCCACAAAATTCTAAGTTAATTATTATTTGCAAAAACAAAATAAAGTTTATGAGTTTGAACATCAAATATCTTGTCTTTGTAGTGCATTCAACTGAATATGGGTTGAAAAAGATTTGGAAATCATTGTATTCCGTTTATATTTACATCTAACACAATTTCCCAACTCATATGGAAACAGGGTTTGTATTTTAAGAAGACATTATCATTTTATGATAATGCTTTAAAACGTATTGTTAAAATTATGATATCATTAATGATGAATTTATTATTTTTATGTTATCTTTTAATAGCGTTATACTATTTAAATACTTTTGAATTGCCTCTAACACAAAATGTTGTTTAATTTTATTTTGAAGAACATTCTCTGACTTTATACTCCATCTGAAACCTAAAGCTTTAGCGATGCAACATCAGGTCTATAGGATGTGTGTATTGTGGAGAGATAATAAAGCCACCTACAAGCATTTTTTTTTTTTTACCTGTATCGATAATAAAACGCTTCCTTTGAGATGCAGTGGTGACATTTACTTACCATCTTGCTCTTCTATGTTCTGATTGGCCTCAACAAAATCCCAGAACTTATCCTGGCTCTCTTCTGCCAGGAACTCACTGAGGAGCACCACACAAAATAAAATTGTGATGAGCCTTACATAACATTTAAAACACATTTATATTCAGTATCAGTGCAATACCTGGCCTCCAGCAGCAGGGGTGTATCATCCCATTTGGCTGTAAGGGTGGTGGTGACGGCCTTGGAGTCGGCTCCGGCACAAGAAACAACCCAGAGCAGCGAAAGCTGCAAGATCCAAAGAAGCCACATGGTCCAGCTTGCACCTGATTACAAATAATAGATAAGCAATTAAGGATTGGGTAGACTTTTTTTTATTCTACAATGGAGAAATTATGTAACTGCAGTGAAGTTTTAAAAAGTGTAGAAAAAGTACAGTAAAAACAAGGGCTGTCAAATGATTGACATATTTAATGACAATTAATTGCATTTTGTTGTTAGTTAACTCAAAACTATTCGCAATTAATGGCAGAGAGATATAATTTTTCATCATTAATAAATTAATCCTAAACAGATCATTTTTAAGTTTTTAATACCATGACTGAACAATTAACTTGCTTAAATTACATTTGTTTCAAACATTTTGCTTTTTTTTTTAAAAAGCTCAACACAAAAAACGACATGAACACACTTTTAATGAAAATAAAAAAAACTTGTGTGTTAGTGTCTTGCCAGATTTTGTATTTTGTAAGAATTACAATTTCTGCTGTAGGAACATTTGCATTCAGAGGAGAGGAGCTACACTTCAATGTTTAGATACCAATTTCACACATTGATAAAACAAAATGTGGATTGTTACGATAATGATTTGGTTGAATGTTTGAGAATGTGAAATGTGAAATTGTTAGCTAAATATTGTACAAATTAATCATAATAATTTTGCTGCTTGTCAATGTCTTCAACTTATTTTTTTTTTATTAACAAAGTGTAATATTCAGCCTGCTAAACATTCTGTAATTGAGGACAACCTGAGCATGTTATAAAATAATATACCACAAAATGTCACCCTCAATATTACACAAATTATGTACTAGCATTTATTAAGGCGCAAATACCTTTGACAAACAAAGTATGATCATTAACTACAACATTTTTAATTATGTTACTGTAGTTAGACCGGATGTGACACATAACGCTCACTTTGTGAAGTCGTAAGTGTGACTGTCTTGATAAGAGGTGTCTTGACATGTTTTGACGACATGACAAGAATAAATAATATCATAAAGTACTTCTGCCTACTGCCTCTCTCTTTTCTTTCTGCTGTGCTTTTACCCCAACTAACCAAAACAGTCACATTAACACTCTATATTTTATGTTATCAATGCAGTAATGGCTCACGGCAATCGAAGATAAAATATTCTTGTCTTGTCGGGAGAACGACTTGCCGGTGCTTTTTGATATGTATTTCCATAATGTATCATTTTCTGTCTGCATTTCTGCTCATTAATTTCCCGTGGTACAAATCGGCTTGAGGGCCAAAAAGGACATGTGTGGGTTAATAACATGTCTAACAAATTATCGCCGTTAAAAGAACTAGCCCTATTAAAAACACATGAAATCAAGAGGGAAACATTACACCAAGGAGGATATAAAAGAGCACAGAGCTGCTGCAACCAGCTACAATTTCAAATTACATGTAGGCTTGAGCCAATATTCGATAAGTCAATTAATTGACGATAGATGAAAATTAAGTCGGTAAGTTTTCCGGCATCGATAAATCGCCATGTGCACGCGTCAAGAGCATTCATGCTTCTCTTTGGCTTCAGCAGCTGCGTGCGTTGTTCTTTAGGGGAATGAAAAAAGGGGGCGAATCCTCTTGTCCTTCATGAAGTGCAACAGTGCAACAAGTTAGCCGGTCACCAAAACATGTAGTTACAAACATGGACCAAATGATCACAAAACCAAATTCCAACGCACCAGGGAGGGAATATTTCAGTTAAACCTTTTGAACAAAATGAGCCTATCAACTTGGGCTGGGCGATATATCACATATACTCGATATAACGCGGGTTTGTCTCTGTGCGATATAGAAAATGACGATATTGTGCTATTCAAGTATACAATCTCACGCATTTGTTTTTACCTGCGGGCATTGCACTAGAGCAGAGGTAGGGAACCTATGGCTCTACAGCCAAATGTGGCTCTTTTGATGAGTGACTCTGGCTCTCAGATAAATCTTAGCTGACATTGCTTAACACGATAAGTAATTAATAATTCCGCCGGTAATCACAGTGTTAAAAATAACGTTCAAATTATAAAAAATTCTCATGCATTTTTGTCCAACCGTCCATTTTCTATCGCACCTGTTCAAGAAGTCGCTTTAATTGTAAGAAGTATCATATTTATTATTGGTTAGCTTTAGAATAACAATGTCATTATCTTGGGGACTGCGTGGCGAAGTTGGGACAGTGGCTGTGCCAGCAATCTGAGGGTTACTAGTTCAATCCCCACCTTCTACCATCTTAGTCACGTCCGTTGTGTCCTTGAGCAAGACATTTCACCCTTGCTCCTGATGGGGCCTGGTTAGCGCCTTGCATGGCAGCTCCCGCAATCAGTGTGTGAATGTGTGTGTGAATGTGGAAATAGTGTCAAAGCGCTTTGGGCTCCTTAAAAAGGGGTAGAAAAGCGCTATATAAGTACAACCATTTACCTTTTTTTTTTTTACCATTTTTAAAAAGAATAAGAGACTTATTATACTGTAAAAATGTTGGTCTTAAAAATGCACGCATTTAGTTGTATTCAGTGTTAAAAAAAGATTATATGGCTCTCACAGAAATACATTTTGAAATGTTTGGCTTTCATGGCTCTCTCAGCCAAAAAGGTTCCCGACCCCTGCACTAGAGGCTTTTCTCACTCTCTTTTTCGTCTCTGCTTCTCACAGAGAGATAAAAAAGCGCACCTTCTTACATACGTCACATACTGTCGCCTGTGCAACGTCATACGCTCTCACGGAGCAGAGAGGTAGCGGCATGGGTAACGTTAGCTGTGATGCTAGCGGTGCGGTGCGAGTGGTAATACGAGAGAAGAAGGTGCCAACTTTAACTTTTTAAGTTTTAACAATCTAGTAACAAATGAAGGAAGAATTATTTCCAAACAAAAACAGCGTGGGGTCCATCGTCTGGCGGTGGTTTGGCTTCAAGCGGGAATATGTTGAACAATTATGCGGCAAAAGCATGTCTACAAAAAGTAGCACCACTGCTAATGTGTAGCATCATTTGAAAAGTCACCTGCTAGAGAATGAAGAGTGCTTGAAACTCTGCATGACAACATCTCCGTCCGGTGCCACACCCACGAAATGCCCAAGCAACCATTTCCACATCAACACCGTATGAAACAAATACTCAACAACAGAAAGAGAAAATGTCCGCAGTAACCTACCACATAGCGAAGGACATACACTATTTGATCTCCTATTATGCAGCTCATTTTTATTTGACAGTTATTGTGAATTATATTTATGTGAAGTGAATTATATTTATATAGCGCTTTTCTCTAGTGACTCAAAGCGCTTTACATAGTGAAACCCAGTATCTAAGTTACATTTAAACCAGCGTGGGTGGCACTGGGAGCAGGTGGGTAAAGTGTCTTGCCCAAGGACACAACGGCAGTGACTAGGATGGCGGAAGCGGGAATCGAACCTGCAACCCTCAAGTTGCTGGCACGGCCACTCTACCAACCGAGCTATGCCGCCCCATATTGAAATATATTGTGTGAGATCATGCACAGAAGTGCACTTAATTTGTGTTAAGCTATTGTAGTGGCGTTCTGTACAAAAAGTGCACTTTAATTTAGTGTTGTTTTTGATTAGTCATCTTAGTGAAATCATGCGGAAAAGTGCACTGATAGCTTGTTTTAAAATGTCTCTGACAATCTTGCACTTTCTGTTTTGGAAATTACATGAATGTTTGTGCCACTGCGTAATAACTATTTAGTAAATGCAGTTTTGGTAAAATGATTTAGTTGTGGTTTCCCTCTCTGCATGAAAGTTTAAAATTAGCATGTATTATGCAGTATGAACAAGAACGTTTTAATGTAGAAACATAGAATCATCATACCGCTGTGATTATATGCATCAAGTGTTGATTCAAGGCTAAGGCAAAAACAGTTTAAACAACTTTAACACTGTTACAAATATGCGCCACACTGTGAACCCACACCAAACAAGAATGACAAACACATTTCGGGAAAACATCCGCACTGTAACACACAACATAAGAAATACCCAGAATCCCATGCAACCCTGACTCTTCTAGGCTACATTATACACCCCGCTACCACCAAAGCCCCCCCCCACTACGTCGGTTGAGGTGGGCGGGGTTTGGTGCTTGCGGGGTGTATAATGTAGCCTGGAATAGTCAGGGTTTCATGGGATTCTGGGTATTTGTTTATGTTGTGTTTATGTTGTGTAACAGTGCGGATGTTTTCCCGAAATGTGTTTGTCATTCTTGTTTGGTGTGGGTTCACAGTGTGGTGCATATTAGTAAGAGTGTTAAAGTTGTTTACATCACAACCCTCAGTGTAACCAGTATGGCTGTTGAGCAAGGACGCCTTGCTTGCAGTGGCGTATGCGTCGAGATAGAGGTCGCATCCAAAATGTGACCGATCGGCCGGCACGCAGATAGCATGGTGAAAATCCTGGCGCGATGGCATGGAAAAACATTGTTGAAGGCATAGTCATCACGGCACGCCCTTAAGGTTGATGTCCAAGTGAAAATTTAAAAATATTTACCGGGGAGATTTCTGGTAAAGACACCGAAATCTGGAAATCTACCGGAGAAGTCCGGGCGGTCGGCAAGTATGCGGCTGAGCCACATCAGAGTGGTCAAAGAGCCGCGGGTTGCCGAAACCTGTTTTAGGTGCACTGGGAAGCCCATCCATCCATCCATTTTCTACCGCTTATTCCCTTTTGGGATTGCGGGGGGCGCTGGCGCCTATCTCAGCTACAATCAGGCGGAAGGCGGGGTACACCCTGGACAAGTCGCCACCTCATCGCAGGGTTAGGGTTAGCACAGGGAAGCTTGGCTGGTAAACAAAACAACCTTCATGTCGGCGACCAATAGAACACTTCAGCGTGGCCACTTCGTCCAATGACAGCACAGTTTGTCCATTTTTTCTAATTCAATGACTGCCCGCTGCGCTGTCATGTAAATGCCTAATAGGAACAAACACTTTGCATTAAATAAGTAAAAAAACAAAACTAAGAATGATCGAACTTCACTTTGTTTGTGTAAACATTTGTACAGTCATCGCCATTACAGCTAACCAAGGCAGCTAGCTAGCAAAGCAAACAGCATAGCAAGCTTTACGAGTCTAATAGTTACAGATTACACGCTGCGCGTTTAAGATAGTGGTTCTATTTTATTGTAAAAGCACCATAAAATGAGTGTTTTGTGGTGGCGTGTTATGTGGAAATTAAAGTATTATTTTTTCTCACCGAAGCCGGCTCTGTAGCTTCCTGGATTCATGATTGACTGGAGGCAGTTCGGAGGGGTCCTATCTTTGAGTTCAGGTAACCACACATTTTGCCTGATCAAAATGACAGGAAAACATGCCATAATGCAGTGGTTCTCAGCCTTTTTTCAGTGATGTACCCCCTGTGAACATTTTTTTAAATTCAAGTACCCCCTAATAAGAGCAAAGCATTTTTGGTTGAAAAATACAGATAAAGAAGTAAAATACAGCACTATGTCATCAGTTTCTGATTTCATAAATGGTATAACAGTGCAAAATAATACTCATGGTCTTTCTTGAACTATTTGGGGAAAAAAAAGATATAAAAATAACTAAAAACTTGTTGAAAAATAAATAAGTGATTTAAGTACGTCCGTTATGTGCGCCTCACCTTTCATCCAAATTGCTTTTTCCGGAGATGCTGGAGTCTATCCCAGCTGACTTGGAGTGAGAGGTTGAGCACGGCCTGGTCAGATATCACAGGATTTGAGACTAGAAACAACCTTCACAGGTACATAGTGTATAATGGAACCATTGCACCCCTAGTTCAGAACCATTCATTCTCCTGTGCGCCTTTTACACAGACTGTGACATACCTTTTTTTATTTATTTGTAGATGGTTGATTTATTTAGGCTAGTGAGGTAAAGTTTTGTACCTGACAAACTTGTCAGGTGTCCAGCTTTGCCTTACTAGCCTACATAAATCAAGCATTTATAAATACACATCAGTAGGCTAAATGAACCTCTTCAACAAAATGTGACATACCTGTCAACCTGCTAGTGTTGTCCCGATACCGGTACCAAAATGTATTTTGATACTTTTCGGTGATTTTCTGTACTTTTCTAAATAAATGGGGCCACAAAAAAATTGCATTATTGGCTTTATTTTAACAAAACATATATATGTTTGTTATTGCAAGTTTATCCTTAAATAAAATAGTGAACATACAAGACAACCTCTCTTTTATTAGTAAGTAAGCAAACAAAGGCTCCTAACTGACGTATGCAGTAACATATTGTGTCATTTTCCATTCTATTATTTTGTCAAAATCATTAAGGACAAGCGGTAGAAAATGAATTATTAATCTACTCCTTCATTTATTGTTATTATCAGTTTACTTTCTCTCTTATCATGTTCTACCTAGGGACGGCGTGGCGCAGTGGAAGAGTGGCCGTGCGCAACCCGAGTGTCCCTGGTTCAAATCCCACCTAGTACCAACTTCGTCACGTCCGTTGTGTCCTTGAGCAAGACACTTCACCCTTGCTCCTGATGGGTGCTGGTTGGCTGCCTTGCATGGCAGCTCCCTCCATCAGTGTGTGAATGTGTGTGTGAATGGGTAAATGTGGAAGTAGTGTCAAAGCGCTTTGAGTACCTTAAAGGTAGAAAAGCGCTATACAAGTACAACCCATTTATCATTTATTTAATTATAAATACAGATTTCTACACATACAAGTAGATAAGATTAGATTAGATTAGATTACATGACTTCACGGTGGAAGAGGGGTTAGTGCGTCCGCCTCACAATACGAAGTTCCTGCAGTCCTGGTGTAGGAGCCTAAATACTGTTTAAGTTAATTTACATTTTATGGAAGGTGCTTTATGTTTATTCAGCCAAAAGGGGACTATTTACTTTATTTGCATGATAAGAAAATTGATATATTGAATGCTTAGAGTAATTATATAAATCCATCCATCCATTTTCTACCGCTTATTCCCTTTCTGGGTCGCGGGGGTCGCTGGCACCTATCTCAGCTACAATCGGGCGGAAGGCGGGGTACACCCTGGACAAGTCGCCACCTCATCGCAGGGCCAACATAGATAGACAGACAACATTCACACTCACATTCACACACTAGGGCCAATTTAGTGTTGCCAATCAACCTATCCACAGGTGCATGTCTTTTTAATTATATAAAGCTCACTTTAATTGTAATTATTACATTTGTCAAAATGATTTGATGACGTAACTGTTTTAATTGCATATATGGCAGAAGGATCTGTGTGGAAAGGGGTTTTTTGGACGCAAGGTGTTATGGGTAATTGCTGTCAGGTGCGGTGGAATTGAGCCACACAGTTTTTTGACCTCACTCATACTTATTCTCATTCTTACTTTTTGTAACTCGTACTGCAACAAACTCTCTTTATTTTGTCATTCATTTGTTCCCACGTCGTGACTGTTTTATGTTTTGAATTATTAAGTAAACCATACAAACCAAGAAGAACGTCTGGAGTTTTGTTTTGTTGTTGCCGCAGCAAGCGGAGTGAATGTGATAGTAGAGGAGCGTCAAGCTAAGGCTACTTAAGGAATCTACACCTGGGTTCAATCCCAGGCTTAGGGATCATTCTGTGTGGGGTTTGCATGTTCTCCCCGTGAATGCGTGGGTTCCCTCCGGGTACTCCGGCTTCCTCACAAATCCAAAGACATGCACCTGGGAATAGGTTGATTGGCAACACTAAATTGGCCCTAGTGTGTGAATGTTGTCTGTCTATCTGTGTTGGCCCTGCGATGAGGTGGCGACTTGTCCAGGGTTTACCCCGCTTTCCGCCCGATCGTAGCTGAGATAGGCGCCGGCACCCCCCGTGACCCCAAAAGGGAATAAGCGGTAGGAAATGGATGGATGGATAGATAGTACTTTATTTATTCCTTCAGGAGAGTTCCTTCAGGAAAATTAAAATATTCAGCACAAGGTCAGACAAACATTACAAGGAGACAGAACAGGATCGCTGACGGGTCTGCCGGCTTCCAGCGCCCCTTAAACAGATACAGGTAAACAGTGGGATGGAGAAAAAAAATAGAAGATTAAAATAAAATAAAATAAAAAAATCGGTCTAAGCCTGGGCCCTGGAGTGGGGGTCCAGACTGAGGCCAAGGGAAAAAAAACAACAACTCATAGCCATAGTACACATCCCTCTCACATGTGTGTAAGAAGTAATCATCAACTTAAAGTGCCCTCTTTGGGGATTGTATTAGAGATCCATCTGGATTCATTAACTTAATTCTAAACATTTCGTCACAAAAAAAGAAATCTTTAACATCAATATTTATGGAACATGTCCACAAAAAAATCTAGCTGTCAACACTGGATATTGCATTGTTGTATTTTTTTCACAGATCATGAACTTACATTCATATTTTGTTGAAGTATTATTTAATAAATATATTTATAAAGGATTTTGGAATTGTTGCTATTTTTAGAACATTTAAAAAAATCTCACTTACCCCTTGGCATACCTTCAAGTACCCCCAGGAATACGCGTACCCCCATTTGAGAACCACTGCCATAATGACTCAAAACAATGTCGGGGCGCCACTAAAATACAACAAAATAAATAAATAATCTAACAAAACAAAAATACTGTAAGTCTCATGCCGCCATTAAAATAATATATATTTTTTACATTTATGCATTTTATTTAAATACATGCGCATATTAAACAGTTAATTCATTTTGCTCAGGACAACAATTTTCTCCATTTCTGCTATTGTTTGTTGCACAGTTTTTCAGCCTTTTTTGAGCCAAGACACATTTTTTTCATTGAAAAACCACCAGCAGAAAACATTAAACTTTCAACCAATTAATCAATCAATGTTTATTTATACAGCCCTAAATCACAAGTGCTTCAAAGGGCTGCACAAGCCACAACAACATCCGCAGTACAGAGCCCACATAAGGGCAAGGAAAAACTCACGCCAGTGAGACGTTGATGTGAAAGACTATGAGAAACCTTGGAGAGGACCGCATATGTGGGCAACCCCCCCTCTAGGTGAGACCGAAAGCAATGGACGTCAAGTGGGTCTAACATAATATTGGGAAAGTCCAGACCATAGTGGATCTAGCATAATACTGAGAGTCCAGTCCATAGTGGGGCCAGCAGGAGACCATCCCAAGTTGAGACGGGTCAGCAGCGCAGGGATGTCCCCAACTGATGCACAGGCAAACTGGTTTGAACTCACAACCTACCGTTCTCAGGGCGGACACTCTAACCAGTAGGCCACCGAGTAGTTTTTACTGAATGGGAACCACAAAATGTACATGAAAATAAAGAAAGTGGGATTTACAATACTAACTATTGTCATGACTTGGACTTGGGCGTGGATTGTTTTCCCAAGGTGCAAAGCGAAAGTTGGAGAGGGCAAGGCGTGAAGGTAAAGACATATTTTATTTTAACACAATACAGGAACAAACGAAAGGCGTTCTCAGCAGAGGTACAAAAACTTAACTATGACACAAAACTATCGCAAAGGCATAACTATGAACATAAAACAAAACACTTGCACAATGGCATGAATAACAAAACACTTACTTGGAAAGAGACAAGGGACATGGATCATTGGCATGGATGTGGAGAGTGTGATCGAGGGTGATAGATGGTGATGTTGCCAGGCTGACTACCTTACAACTGTGGCTTAAATAATACTGTGGTGATTAGTGAAAACAGGTGCGTGACACGGGGACAAGGTGAAAACTAATGGGTTGTTATGGTGACAAAACAAACAAAAGTGCACAAAGAGTCCAAAAACAAAAACAAACATGACTAAAACAAAACATGATCACACAGATATGACAACTATGAACAATAAAACACTGAATATCAACCACATATGAACGTCGCTCCTCTTTTACTTCTCAGACCAGCTCCTCGATGGACATCTTCTACAATCAAGCAAAACAGAACAAATAAGTAACAAACAAACAAGGGTACTAAACACCTACAATATGATACATTATCACTTTTGGCAGAAATTTGTTGTGGAAATTTGCTTACGCATCTGTTACTGACACACGCGTTTCAGGCTGGCTGCTCTGAAAACAAACTCCGCCCACTCTGCTTTGCTCCTCGTCCTGAGCTGCTGTGACGTCGATTACCGTAATAACTCGTATAACACTCAAAAGCACAGATTTCAACCACTGACATACTTTATATAGTTCAAGACTTAAGGTTATTTAAAAACAGCACTGCACATCATAATGGCGGCTACAGTTTTGAGGTTAAAGGTCTAGAAAAAAAATATATTGAACGCCCGGCGGGCCGGATTGAAAATACTAATGTGGCCCGCGGGCATACTTGCCAACCCTCCCGATTTTCCCGGGAGACTCCCGAATTTCAGTGCCCCTCCCGAAAATCTCCCGGGGCAACCATTCTCCCAATTTCCC
Source organism: Nerophis ophidion (assembly GCF_033978795.1). Lineage (NCBI taxonomy): Eukaryota > Metazoa > Chordata > Actinopteri > Syngnathiformes > Syngnathidae > Nerophis > Nerophis ophidion. The sequence continues at coordinate 78,058,125 of NC_084613.1, forward strand.
AACAATATTGGGGGCGTGCCTTAAAGGCGCTGCCTTTAGCGTCCTCTCTCACCTGAAAAGGAGACTATTATATATGTCTCATTTATCCATAGGTTTATTTATAACCCATGAAGTAGGCAGGCACGGAGCTATTTCTCAGAGTGTGTTTATTCCAGCCGGCACGTTAATACACTGACACACAACATCCGGATTCCCATCATGCATTGCTTCAAAACTACGGCAAGTAGTAATGTCCAAAAACATAACAGAGACGAAGCAGAAGAACGACGAAGAGACATGGCGACGACGAGTAAGAAGAAGAAGTATCGCTAGCAAGTTCCAAAATGATTGGAAAAAATAGTTTCAGTTCATCCAGGACAGCTCGGAGGGAAGGGGTATGCTGCCTGCAAATTTTGTTGATCAGTCTTCTCGGCACTCTGACCCCGTATCTCAGCGACTGTGTCACAAACCTGGGGGGTAAAGTTCGACTCAGATTTTAAATCAGCAGCGTCGTTTAAAAAACTTTTATCAATTACGCCAAATAGCGAAAGTGAATCTGCTTCTGTCAGGACATGATCTGGAGAAATTAATTCACGCCTTTATCTGGAATGGTTTAGACTACTGCAATGCTATTTATGTAGGCATTAGCCAAGCTTCCCTCGCCCGCCTGCAGCCCGTGCAGAACTCTGCTGCTCGTCTGCTAACACAGACCCGCAGACTTGAGCACATCACCCCTATATTAGCGTCCCTTCACTGGCTCCCTGTGCGTTACCGAATCAATTTTAAACTCCTTCTATTTGTTTTTAAATGTCTAAACAACCTCACGCCAACATATCTCTCCGACTTCCTTCAGCCTTACTGCCCCACCCGATCCCTAAGATCAGCCGATCAGCTGCTACTGACGGTCCCTGACACAAGGCTGAAGCTTAGAGGTGACATAGCTTTCACTGCTGCTGCTCCTAAGCTCTGGAACGACCTACCCATGAGTGTTAGACAAGCCTCCTCTCTTCCTGTTTTTAAATCTCTCTTAAAAACATACTTTTATTCCTTGGCTTTTAACACTGAGTAATATCCATCCTGGTTTCACGGTGGCAGAGGGGTTAGTGCGTCTGCCTCACAATACGAAGGTCCTGCAGTCCTGGGTTCAAATCCAGGCTCGGGATCTTTCTGTGTGGAGTTTGCATGTTCTCCCCGTGAATGCGTGGGTTCCCTCCGGGTACTCCGGCTTCCTCCCACCTCCAAAGACATGCACCTGGGTATAGGTTGATTGGCAACACTAAATTGGCCCTAGTGTGTGAATGTGTGTGTGAATGTTGTCTGTCTATCTCTGTTGGCCCTGCGATGAGGTGGCGACTTGTCCAGGGTGTACGACGCCTTCCGCCCGATTGTAGCTGAGATAGGCGCCAGCGCCCCCCACGACCCCTAAAAGGGAATAAGCGGTAGAAAATGGATGGATGGATGGATATCCATCCTGCAATGGCGCCCCATTACACACCCGCTGTGAACCTGTTTTTATGTTTTATTTATTTATATTTTATCATGTTCTGTTTGTGTTGTGTTGTTTGCTCGGTCCTCGTATTATCTTTTAAACTGCCCATTGTACAGCACAGGCTACCCCTGTGGTAAATGTTAAATGTGCTTGATAAATAAAGTTGATTTGATTGGATTTGATTTGAGGGGGTCCGGTCCGATGACCATGGATGAAGTACTGGCTGTCCAGAGTCGAGACCCAGGATGGACCGCTCGTCGGGACCCAGGATGGACCGCTCGCCTGTGTATCGGTTGGGGACATCTCTACGCTGCTGATCCGCCTCCGCTTGGGATGGTTTCCTGTGGACGGGACTCTCGCTGCTGTCTTGGATCCGCTTTGAACTGTGTTGGAGCCACTATGGATTGAACTTTCACAGTATCATGTTAGACCCGCTCGACATCCATTGCTTTCGGTCCCCTAGAGGGGGGGGGTTGCCCACATCTGAGGTCCTCTCCAAGGTTTCTCATAGTCAGCATTGTCACTGGCGTCCCACTGGATGTGAATTCTCCCTGCCCACTGGGTGTGAGTTTTCCTTGCCCTTTTGTGGGTTCTGCCGAGGATGTTGTAGTCGTAATGATTTGTACAGTCCTTTGAGACATTTGTGATTTGGGGCTATATAAATAAACATTGATTGATTGATTGATTGATGTGATTTGATTTGATTTGATTTGATTCTCCATTGAACACGGTGGCCGAACGAATATACTCATTCATGGAAAATATACCCCCCAACCCCGGACCTCAACCCCGCCCCCCAACCCCGCCCACATCTCCCGAATTCGGAGGTCTCAAGGTTGGCAAGTATGCCCGTGGGCTGTATTTTGCCCAGGTCTGGTCTAGTGTAGAATTCACATAATACATACTATTAGGTAACGCGATAGGACATTGTGGAAAGGACTTTTAGCAATTAAATTGGAGAAAAATGCACACAATGCACATTTTCCCTCGAGTATTTCCTGTAGGGCCATGTTTTGTGAATATTTTCTCTCACAGGTTTCACATTCACACCCACATTGTGTACAATGGGTAACGTTGAGGAGACGTGGCTCCTTTGCTCTTTTTTCCCCCCCCATTTTCTCGCTCTGCAGCCTAAATTAAATTGGACAAGCGATCCTCCGGAGGGAGTCGTTACAGGGTTTGATTTAACATTTTATAAAAAGCGCCGACATTAATTATCCTGTCGGGTTTGACCTTCACTTTAAAGTGCATGTGCAGCCACCTTACGCTAGGAATGTACATGCTACACACACACACACACACACTGGTTATCATTTGGAATTGGGACCAAGTTTTTGATCATAATTTGTGGGGACTACCCATTCTACAGGTTGTGGAGGCATAAGAAAATTAGATAAAATGGCCACTCTCCAGTTAGCTCACACACGTCTTTAAATCTCTGGATTGATGAAGTAATGTGCTGATCAGTCTTACTGGGGACCCTGGGGAAAAAGAGTTAATATCGTTCATGGGGACCAAATTATGAATAATTTTGCATAATTCCCACAAATTTGCACGTGACTACTGAGGCCCATTTAAAAAATAAAAATAAATCAAATTAAATATGACATGATCGTCAGGATACAGCACTACAACTGTCCTCTTATAGCATGGGTGTCAAACTCAATGACAAATTTTTAGTTTGTAATTGTTTTTAATCTTATTATTTACTTCAAGTTATTACAGTATGTCTGTATTTACATATTTATTAATTTTTTTTACATTTTGACCAAAGGGGGCACAATTTACTTTCTTACACACACTTGTTATTTCATATGTTGACCAGAGGGGGAGCCCTTTTAAAACCGACAATCAGCAATTTGAAAAATCCCTCCTTTTTGCGACCACCCTAATTTTTATAGATTTCACCACGAGGAGGTGCCAATGAGACATTCTCTATTAGATGCAATGCTTTTCCGTATTGGGACCATGATTTATGTCCTAACTTGTTCACACCTCCTCATATGGAAGGTACTTTTCCTTGTTGATGTCTCAAGAAGGTTAGAAATACACACACACACACACACACACACACACACACACACACACACACACACACACACACACACACACACACACACACTCACACACACACACACACACACACACACACACACACACACACACACACACACACACACACACACACACACACACACACACACACACACACACAATCTACTGTATTCAAGGACTGGCCAGAAATGTCCTCACAAACCGCCTCCTGCTGGTGTAATTAAGCGTGATGCGACACACACACACACACACACACACACACACACACATACACAACAATCTACTGTATTCAAGGACTGGCCAGAAATGTCCTCACAAACCGCCTCCTGCTGGTGTAATTAAGCATGATGCGACACACACACACACACACACACACACACACACACACACACACACACACACACTGCAGGGCCTGCTCATCTGTCAACAAGGTGACATCATCACATGAATTATAGGAGATGGCTGTCATCATCTCCGGGGTCACGTACAAAATGGCCTACCCGGGGCGCGGCGGCGGGGTCACACTACCACCAACGGCACGTCAGCAACCATTTTAGAGGTTGACAGCCTCGACGGGGGAGCGAAAACGACCTCAATTAAACCTCCATTATTATGAATACATTTTGTCGTTTCACGTGAGTTGCCGCTAATTAAAAAGTGTCCCTGACTGTTTAATAGGGGTCAGCCGCGCTCGACAATATACAGCATTTTTATTTATTTTCTGCAGCCAGCAAACACCTGACCGACCATAAAATGCTTGTCTAACAGCCTCATTCAGCAAAAAAAACAAAACAAAACAAAAAAAAATACACTCATGTGGCTTTCTTGCGCGCAGTTTTATGGTTTTTGTAATGGCCGTCACATCCCAGGCAGCCTCGGATGAGTCCATGCTGGACCTTGACCTGAGACTTGTGTGCCTTTACATTTGTACCACATCAACATTTATGTGCAGGTTAATTCCTTTCGCAGAACCTTTTACACACACACACACACACACACACACACACACAGACACACACACACACACACACACACACACACTGGCTTGCTTATGGTTGTCCATCGAGTCCGATGACGACATCCACTTCTATCGGTGAGTTCGTTGGTGGCTGAATAGCCCTATCCTGGATGCACAGATCCTACTGCAGGTAGGGCATGTAAATGTGGTGGTGGAAACGGCAACTGCAGGTGTATTCCTCCTGAGTCTTTTCTCCTGTCTCCTGGCTGTCCTATCCTCTTCTAGCAGCCGGTTGCCATCCTGGCACAACTGACGCCAGGTGTTACGATCAGCAGCCACACCCTCCAGGGCCTCAGGTCTGATTTTACACTTCCTTAGTGCAGTCTTCAGCTGGTCTTTATATCGTTTTTTCTGCCCTCCAGCAGAGCGACGACCATGGTGTAGCTGGCCGTATAGCACTTTGCGAGGCAGGCGGTCTGAGGGCATCCTTACTACGTGGCCCAGCCATCGTAGTTGGTGCAGGGTGATCATGGCCTCAATACTCCTGCAGTTGGTTTTTGAGAGTATTTCAGAATGAGGCACACGATCACACCATGTAATCCCCAGGATGCGCTGTAGGCAACGTATGTGGAACTGCTCTAGGACCTCGATGTGGCGGGTGTAGGTTACCCAGGCTTCACAGCTGTAGAGGAGGGTAGTGAGGCGGATGGCTTGATAGACAGAGACCTTTGTGTGGAGATGGAGGTTCTTGTTTTGGAAGACCCGACGCCTGAGTCTCCCAAAAGCTGCCGCTGCCTGCTTAATCCTGTTCTGGACCTCACTATCAACAGTGTTGTCACTAGAAAGAATGCTTAGTGAGAGACTAATGACCCTCCGTATCCCCCTGGTCAGGAATCGCTACGCCACAATTCTCAGTGCCTATGCACCAACCCTGCCATCTGAGAGTGGGGTCAAGGATTCCTTCTACCAGTCACTTGAAGAGGCTCTCTGCCAGATCCCCAAGAATGACAAGATTTTCTTGCTTGGGGATTTTAATGCCCGAGTGGGACAGAACAGCAGGATATGGAGTGGAGTACTTGGCAAACATGGAGTTGGTCAGGTTAACTCAAATGGGATGAGATTGCTTACTCTCTGCTCAGAGCATAACCTAACCATAACCAACACCATCTTCCAGCAGAAGGCTAAATATAAGACTTCATGGATGCGCCCTCGTTCCAAACATTGGCACCCCTTAGACTATATCATAGTGAGGCGTAGTGACATCAAAGATGTCCTCACACACACACACACACACACACACACACACACACACACACACACACACACACACACACACACACACACACACACACACACACACACACACACACACACCTTATTGTATTTATTCCCTTCTTGAGACCTCCGAAAAATGCCTACCTCTTTAGGACCACCCTTTCTAGGTATATAAAGATTTGTATTTACAACATTCATAATATATACATACTATGCACATATAAAAAAGGTAAGCTTTTTGTAATTTAAAAAAAATACTTTGTAATTGGTTTTTAATTTTCATTATCTATTTACAGTTATTACAGTATGTCTTTATATACCAGGGGTTGGCAACCTGCGGCTCCGGAGCCGGTTTGTCAATTCTGATGCGGCTCAGCTGCACAATCGCCGACCCCGCAGATTGTTGCGGGGAGATTCCGGATTTCAATGCCTCTCCCGGACATCACCCGGAGTTAACGTTCACCAATTTTCACTCGGACTACAATATTTAGGGCAATGTTATTACTGTTAACGTCCTCTTGAACGTCATCGCGCCCGCCATTCTCGGAATGCTATTTGCGTCCTCCTGAACGTCATCACGCCCGCCATTCACGGAATGCTATTTGCGTGCCAACTGGACACATGCATTTCGCTGCTTCTATCGGCACATGTATGAGATTGCAAGGCATACTGGGTGACACAGAGTACACTGACGGTTGTGATATAAACAACTTTAACACCCCTACTAATATGCGCCACATTGTGAACCCACACAAAAGGAGAATGACAAACACATTTCGGGAGAAAATCCTCACAGTAACACAACATAAACGTAACACAACAAATACCCAGAATCCTTTGCATCCGTGACAAATCCTGACTATGTTATACACCCCGAGCACCAAACCCCGCCCACCTCAACCACGCAGGGAGGGGGTGGGGGGGGTTTGGTGCTCGCGGGGTGTATAACATAGTCAGGATATATTGGCGAGAATAGTTTCGGCTCCCGTTGACTTCCTCATTTTGTGAAACGGATCGGAATGGCTCTTCGAATGGTAAAGGTTGCCGATCCCCTGCTATATACATCCATCCATCCATTTTCTACCGCTTATTCCCTTTCGGGGTCGCGGGGGGCGCTTGCGCCTATCTCAGCTACAATCGGGCGGAAGGCGGGGTACACCCTGGACAAGTCGCCACCTCATCGCAGGGCCAACACAGATAGACAGACAACATTCACACTCACATTCACACACTAGGGCCAATTTAGTGTTGCCAATCAACCTATCCCCAGGTGCATGTCTTTGGAAGTGGGAGGAAGCCGGAGTACCCGGAGGGAACCCACGCATTCACGGGGAGAACATGCAAACTCCACACAGAAAGATCCCGAGCCTGGATTTGAACCCAGGACTGCAGGACCTTCGTATTGTGAGGCAGACGCACTAACCCCTCTCCCACCGTGAAGCCTGCTATATACATATATGTTTTTATCATTTGTTGTACATTTTGTCAAAGGGGGCGCATTTCAATTTCCTACACACACTTGCTATTACATATGTTGGCCAAAGGGGGCGCATTTCGATTTCTTACATACATTCTTGTATTTCGTACCTTCTTGAGACCTACGAAAAATGCCTACCTTTTTAGGACTACACTTTGTAGATATATAAAGATTTGTATTTACAACATTAACAATATGTACATCCATCCATCCATCCATCCATCCATTCATTTTCTACCGATTATTCCCTTTGGGGTCGCGGCGGGCGCTGGTGCCTATACTATGCAAATAAATAAATAGGTAAATATCCTTCCATCCATCCACATTTCTACCGCTTATGCCCTTTGGGGTTGTGGGGGGCGCTGGTGCATATACTATGCAAATAAATAAATAGGTAAATATCCTTCCATCCATCCACATTTCTACCGCTTATGCCCTTTGTGGTTGTGGGGGGCGCTGGTGCATATACTATGCAAATAAATAAATAGGTAAATATCCTTCCATCCATCCACATTTCTACCGCTTATGCCCTTTGGGGTTGTGGGGGGCGCTGGTGCCTATACTATGCAAATAAATAAATAGGTAAATAGCTTTAAAATAAATAAATAAAGCATAAATAGCTTTTTTATAAAAGTTTGTTTTGAAAAATGAGTTGGAATTACATGACAAAAAGGTCACGATTTCGCAAGAGAATCAGGAATTTGGGCAGTATTATAATAACAATTTTTACTCAACGCAAGTATTTGAACAGTTTAATTGGGAACAAGTGGGTGCTATGATTGGGTGTTAAAGCAGCTTTCATGAAATGCTCAGTCATTCACAAACAAGGATGGGGCGAGGGTCACCACTTTGTGAACAAATGTGTGAGCAAAATGTTTACGAACAACATTTCTCAACGAGCTATTGCAAGGAATTTAGGGATTTCACCATCTACGGTCCGTGATATTATCAAAAGCGTCAGAGAACCTGGAAAAATCACTGTACGTAAGTGGCATGCCCGTGACCTTCGATCCCTCAGGCTGTACTCCATCAAAAAGCGACATCAGTGTGTAAAGAATATCACCACATGGGCTCACGAACACTTCAGAAAACCACTGTCACTAAATACAGTTCGTCGCTACATCTGTAATTGCAAGTTAAAGCTCTACTATGCAAAGCGAAAGCCATTTATCAACAACATCCAGAAACCCCGCCGGCTTTGCTGGGCCCGAGCTCATCTAAGATGGACTGATGCAAAGTGGAAAAGTGTTCCGTGGTCTGACGAGTCCACATTTCATGTTGATTTTTGGAAACTGTGGACGTCGTGTCCTTCGGAATAAAGAGGAAAAGAACCGTCTGGATTGTTATAGGCGCAAAGTTCAAAAGCCAGCATTTGTGATGGTATGGGGGTGTATTAGTGCCCAAGGCATGGGTAATTTACACATCTGTGAAGGCACCATTAATGCTGAAAGGTACATACAGGTTTTGGAGCAACATGTGTTGCCATCCAAGCAATGTAATCATGGACGCCCCTGCTTATTACAGCAAGACAATGCTAAGCCATGTGTTATAATAGAGCTTCATAGTAAAAGAGTGTTGGTACTAGACTGGCCTGCCTGTACTCCAGACCTGTCTCCCATTGAAAATGTGTGACGCAAAATGAAGCCTAAAATACCACAACGGAGACCCCCGGACTGTTGAACAACTTAAGTTGTACATCAAGCAAGAAAGGGACAGAATTCCACCTGAAAAGCTTCAAAAATTGGTATCCTCAGTTCCTAAACGTTTACTGGGTGTTGTTAAAAGGAAAGGCCATGTAACACAGTGGTAAAAATGCCGCTGTGCCAATTTTTTTGCAATGTATAGCTGCCATTAAATTCCAAGTTAATGATTATTTGCATTTGTTTCTCAGTTGGAACATTAAAAATATTGTGTTTGCAGTCTATGCAACTGAATATAAGTTGAAAAGGATTTGCAAATCATTGCCCGATTGTAGCTGAGATAGTCACCAGCGCACCACGCGACCCCAAAGGGAATAAGCGGTAGAAAATGGATGGACGGGATGGATTTATTCAGTTTTTATTTACCATTTACACAATGTGCTAACTTCACTGATTTTAGGTTTTGTACACTTAAAATTTATTTGTGCATTATTATTATCATGTTTTTGCCTATTGGCAGGAAGAAATGACACACCTCTACTTCCTCTTCCAGTGACCAAATATGGTCTCTGTCCATACAAAGTGCTGACATCGCAGATGATCGCTATCAAGATATAATATATTTCCACTTTGGTGCATCATCGTCATAACTTTATGTTTTATTGCGTGCACGGAGCTCTGTGGATTATTAATTTGCAGCGTTTGACATTGGATGTCCGAGCAAGTGATGGAAGAAATAAAAATAAGTGGAGCGGGGAGACTCCACAGCCGCTGCCAAGAGGGCCCTAATCCGCCGCCGCCATTATGACCGCGGCTTCCAAAGGACCGGATAATAATCATCATTTTAAAGAGGCGTCTTTTTTTTGAACGAGAATCTCCAGGAAGCGGCGGCCTAACCTCCTCCTCAGAAGACAAAAAGCGGCTTCTGCGCCGTCGCGTAGGCGTCATTGTTTTGGTTCCAGTGCACAGCTTCCACTAGGAGTGACAGCCACTGTGAGCTGGAGCGGATTTAAAAGTGCTCCATCTGCCAAAATAAAGAGGATGCAGCCACTAAAATATCCTCTTTTCTCTCCGTTCATCTGCTCCTTTCTTCCATTATCACACTTAGGATCCAGCAGATGGCGCCGTTTTGGTTTCTTTACACCATGGACTTTATATTCAATACAGAGCAGTGGTGTATGGGCCCTCGCACAATCTATGTCTCTGTAGTGTAGTCTACATTCTACTACCGCATTTTCCGGACTATAAGGCGCACATAAAATCTTTTTTCCCCCCCTAAAAACTCGAGAATGCGCCTTATAGCCCGGTGCGCCTAATATATGGAATAATTTGGGGTTTGGTTACCGACCTCGAAGCTATTTTATTTGGTACATGGTGTAATAATAAGTGTGATCAGTAGATGGCAGTCAAACATAAGAGATATGTGGAGACTGCACTATGATGGCAATATGACTCAAGTAAACAACACCAATATTGTATATCAGGGGCCCCCAAACTAAGGCCCACTAGCGTCCAAAATCCGGCCAGATGGAAGTCCCAAGTAAAATAAAAAAAAAATATATATATATATATATATAAAATGTATATATATATATATATTTCACACATATATATATATGTATTTATATATATATATTTATATATATATGTATTTATATACATATACACAGTATATATACATATATATAAATATATACATTTAATATATATATATACATATATATACATATACATATATATATATATATATATATATATATATATATATATATATATATATATATATATATATATATATATATATATATACACCGGTATATATATATATTTTTTGTCATTTAAAAATATATATATATATATTTAAATTTTTTTTTTTAAATCTGTCCTTTCTAATCCATTTTCTACCGCTTGTTACTTTCAGTGTCTCCTTGCTGCTCAGGCTAATCATGTTGTCTAAAAATGCATTTTCCCATCAATAACGTGACATCATTGTGCACGGAATATATATATATATATATATATATATATATATATATATATACACACAGACTGGCCCCCGGCCAAATTCTTTTAACCCAATTCGGCCCCAGAGTCAAAAAGTTTGGGGACCCCTGTTTTATATGTTAAATTGAAAATATAGAACATTAATCATGGCGCTCAAAAATCCATAAAAATTTTTTGGTACGACTTTGGTAAGCTATGAAGCCACACCGCTCTATGTGCTTCAACATAAGAGTATTATTATGGTGTGTGTATAAGGTAAGACACTATCTGGCATTTTGTTTTGCAATATGATGCAAAAGCAACTTTTCTTACCGTCTGGTACCTACTGATCTGAATTTGGGATCTGCATAAATCCTGAAAAATTGCGTGCGTCTTCCTTTGTAGGACATGTCGAGACCCTAGTCGATAAGTTCCTTCTTTTTCTCTATCTTGTTGTTATGGGACATTGTGGCCATTTCTAATATAAAGTAGTGTAAAGTTCTTACTTATATCTGTCAGTAAACTCGCCATGAAAGCGCTAAAACATACAAATGTAGTGAGTTGACATTAACCACCCAAGCAACTTTAGTTATTAGAGATGGGTTTTCAAGGGACACATTTCTGACTTTTGAAGTATCCAAGTTTTTTTTTCTAGGGACTTCTGGAATCTGTCCTTAAAGGGGGAGGGGGGTACTGTTATGATCCGCTGCCCGGATTATGTTCTGTTTGGTTTTTGGACTCCCTCAGTTCCTGTTTTTTCTGCACCCTTGAGTTTGTTTTTAATTTAATCAGAGCACTACTTAATCCATCTTTTTCCGGTTAGTCAGTCTGGCTTCCTAACTCGCTTTATGCAACAGTCGACGACAGTTTTGATTCCTGCTAGCTTCCACGCTAGGCTCTTTTGCTTGGTAGCTCCTACAGTAGTCCCTTTGGTTTTTGCCTTCTGTGCAATGAGCACGTTTTTGTTTGTTCCCGTCTCATTTATTTTCCAAAATAAATCATTTTCTACCTGCACGCTTTTTCCGAAGTCCGTCTACATCCTGGGAGAACAAACCCCTGCATCCCCATGCGACCCGGTCGTCACAATTTGAGGTGTAAAAATTGTGTTTTTTGATGACATTTCATCTTTTGGCTTCACTGGAAATTTTTCGCCGCCCCACAATGCTGTGCCCGTTAAAATCTGCTTAGCAACAAGAAAGAAAAAGTGTCTAAGAAATTATATTCATGTTTGTTGCTCGGTTGGTAGAGCGGCCGTGCCAGCAACTTGAGGGTTGCAGGTTCGATCCCCGCTTCAGCCATCCTAGTCACTGCCGTTGTGTCCTTGGGCAAGACACTTTACCCACCTGCTCCCAGTGCCACCCACACTGGTTTGAATGTAAAAATTAGATATTGGGTTTCACTATGTAAAGCGCTTTGAGTCACTAGAGAAAAAGCGCTATATGAATATAATTCACTTCACTTCACTTAAGGTGTAAAAATAACAGTTTTTGATGACTTTTGAGTTTTTTTGTCTTCATTGGAAATTTTACGCCACATCACAGTGTTGTGCCTTACGACATCTGACGAGCAACAAGAAAAAAAAAGTATCTAGGAAATTCTACCCATCTATGTTGATGCTTAAATTCCATTTTAGCTGTAAAAATAACAGTTTTTGAGGAACTTGAATGTTTTTGTCTTCATTGGAAATTTATTGCCACCCCACAATGTTGTGAAATCTGCCTAGCAACAAGCAATAAATGAGAAATTCTACCCATCTATGTTGCTGGTTAAATTTTATTTTAGGTGTAAAATAATAGTTTTTGATGACCTTGAGATTTATTTTTTTTGTCTTTATTGGAAATTTTATGCCACACCACAATGTTGTGCCCTATGACATCTGCCTAGCAACAAGCAATACAAAGTATCTGACAAATTATAACCATCAGTGCTGCTGCTTAAACTCTATTCGAGGTGTAAAAATTTATTTTTTTCATGACAATTCATCTTTTGGCTTCACTGGAAATTTTGCTCCACCCCACAATGCTATGCCCTATGAAATCTGCCTAGCAACAAGAAATAACAAATATCTGAGAAATTTTACCCATCTAGGTTGATGCCTGAAATGTATCTGAGAAATTGTATCCTTATAAATGTTTGTCCTTTCATGACTATAACTTCTTATATAATGAGTTTTGGTTTCCATTTGAATTTCCATGCCACCCTACAATGCTGTGCTGTATGAAATCTGCCTAGAAACAAGCAAGAAAAAATATACAAGCAGTTTTATTTTGCTCCTTAAATTTTATTTTTGTTGTAAAAATATTGACATTTTTGTCATTTGAAATTTTGCCCCACCCCACAATTTTGTGCTCACTGAAATCTGCCTAGCAACCATCAACATAAAATATCAAATAATTTTTTACCCATCTATGTTGCTGCTTAAACTCTATATTAGGTTTGAAAATAACAGTTTGTGATGACCTGGAGTTTTTTTTTGGCTTCACTGGAAATTCTGCGCCACCCCACAATGCTGTGCCCTATGAAATCTGCTTAGCAGCAAGCAAGAAAAAGTATCTGAAAAATTATATCCTTTTAAATTTTTGTCCTTTCATGACTAACTTCTTATATAATGAGTTGTGGTTTTCATTTGAAATTCCCTGCCACCCCACAATGTTGTGCTGTATGAAATCTGCTTAGCTACAAGCCAGAAAAAGTGCCTGAAAATCCATCCATTTTCTACCGCTTATTCCCTTTCGGGGTCGCGGGGGGCGCTGGCACCTATCTCAGCTACAATCGGGCGGAAGGCAGGGTACACCCTGGACAAGTCGCCACCTCATCGCAGGGCCAACACAGATAGACAGACAACATTCACACTCACATTCACACACTAGGGCCAATTTAGTGTTGCCAATCAACCTATCCCCAGGTGCATGTCTTTGGAAGTGGGAGGAAGCCGGAGTACCCGGAGGGAACCCACGCATTCACGGGGAGAACATGCAAACTCCACACAGAAAGATCCCGAGCCTGGATTTGAACCCAGGACTGCAGGACCTTCGTATTGTGAGGCAGACGCACTAACCCATCTGCCACCGTGAAGCCCCTGAAAAATTATATCCTTTTAAATTTTTGTCCTTTCATGACTAGAACTTCTTATATGAGTTTTGGTTTTCATTTGAAATTCCCTGTCACCCCACAATGTTGTGCTGTATGAAATCTGCCTTGCAACAAGCAGGAAAAAGTATGCCAACAGTTTTATTTTACTAATTAAATTATCATTGTGGTGTAAAAATATTGAGCTTTTTGGTCTTCATTTGAAATTTTGTGCCACCCCACAATGGGGTGCCCTCTGAAATCTGCCTAGAAACCATCAATATAAAATATCAGGGAATTTTTACCCATTTATATTGCTGCTTAAACTCTATATTAGGTGCAAAAATAACAGTTTATGATGACCTGGAGTTTTTTTGGGCTTCACTGGAAACTCTGCGCCACCCCACAATGCTGTGCCCTATGAAATCTGCTTAGCTACAAGCAAGAACAAGTATCTGAAAAATTAAATCCTTTTAAATTTTTGTCTTTTCATGACTAGAACTTCTTATATAATGAGTTGTGGTTTTCATTTGAAATTGCCTGCCACCCCACAATGTTGTGCTGTATGAAATCTTCCTTGCAACAAGCAGGAAAAAGTATGCCAACGGTTTTATTTTACTACTTAAATTATCATTGAGGTGTAAAAATATTGAGCTTTTTGGTCTTCATTTGGAATTTTGTGCCGCCCCACAATGGTGTGCCGGCCAAAATCTGCCTAAAAAGCATCAATATAAAATATCAAAGAAATTCTACCCAGTTATGTTGCTGCTTAAACTCTATATTAGGTTTGAAAATAACAGTTTTTGATGACCTGGAGTTTTTTTTGGCTTCACTGGAAATTTTGCGCCACCCCACAATGCTGTACCCTATGAAATCTGCTTAGCAACAAGCAAGAACAAGTATCTGAAAAATTATATCCTTTTATATTTTTGTCCTTTCATGACTAGAACTTCTTATATGATGAGTTGTGGTTTTCATTTGAAATTCTCTGCCACCCCACAATGTTGTGCTGTAGGAAATCTGCCTTGCAACAAGCAGGAAAAAGTATGCCAGTAGTTTTATTTTAATACTTAAATTATCATTGAGGTGTAAAAATATTGAGCTTTTTGGTCTTCATTTGAAATTTTGTGCCACCCCACAATGGTGTGCCGTCTGAAATCTGCCTAAAAACCATCAATATAAAATATCAAAGAAATTCTACCCAGTTATGTTGCTGCTTAAACTCTATATTATGTTTGAAAATAACAGTTTTTGATGACCCGGAGTTTTTTTTGGCTTCACTGTAAATTTTGCGCCACCCCACAATGCTGTGCCCTATGAAATCTGCTTAGCAACAAGCAAGAAAAAGTGTCTGAAAAAATGTATCCTTTTAAATTTTTGTCCTTTAATGACTATAACTTCTTATATAGTGAGTTGTGGTTTTCATTTGAAATTCCCTGCCACCCCACAATGTTGTGCTGTATGAAATCTGCTTAGCTACAAGCAAGAAAAAATGTCTGAAAAATTATATCCTTTTAAATTTTTGTCCTTTCATGACTAGAACTTCTTATATGAGTTTTGGTTTTCATTTGAAATTCCCTGCCACCCCACAATGTTGTGCTGTAGGAAATCTGCCTTGCAACAAGCTGGAAAAAGTATGCCAGTAGTTTTATTTTGCTACTTAAATTATCCTTTCTGGTCTTCGTTAACATTTTTGGTCTTCATTTGAAATTTTGCGCCACCCCACAATGGTGTGCCCTACGAAATCTGCCTAGCAACAAGCAGGAAAACGTATTCTATCAATTCAGTACATTGGTGTTGCCCCTTAAATTCTATTCTATTATATAAATTGCAAAAAAAAAAAGAGAATGTCTTCGTTTCAAGTTGAGTGTGTGTTGAATCCAAAGTCCGTGGGCACTAATCGGCAGTGACAAGCACGACACAGTCAAGTCTGTAAAAATGAAATATTTTAATTGGTGGTTTGAGGATGATGATGATTCATTGCTGCAATCAAAAGAACCAGAGCCCAGAATGATGCGTACACAAGGAGCCGCAGACAGACGGCAAAAAAAACAAAAAAACACAGTCTCAATCACACTCTTCTACACAGATTTGAAAAAATAAAAAGAATATAAAAATACCAGGATAACCACGCTTGGATCGCTTTCCTGTCACGATGGAAACTCCTGTTAAGACATTATTCTGGAATCATTTCAGTGAAATTTGGATATTTTCACAGAAGGGTTGGCATGACGATGATGTCATGCGGAGCTGCACTCTGTGTCGCACAATTGGAAGTTAATACAAAACAACAACAAAAATCACCATTTTCCCTTTGGGTTCTATTGCATTTCCATGGAAAGAGCTAGAGAAAGAGCAGCATAGTGTGTGTAAGAGCTGGACACAGGCGGATGCAGAGTGATGTGAAAGTAACGTGACACTACATTCTGTGCCATGAAAAGGTGCCACTTTGCCACTTCTACATCCTCTTCTCCCTCTGCGGCTCCTTCATGCCCGCTGCTTTCGCTTTTTCTTTGAAGCTGGGGTTGGGTTTTGACGGCTCACATGTCAGACGGTATTTCTTTAGTAATGAAATGAGATCTTTTCACCCATCCATCCATCCATTTTTTACCGCTTGTCCCTATTGGGGTCGCGGGAGATCTTTTTATGTCCCAAAAAATATTAATGTTGTTTATATATTAGCCAACTGATTGTTACACGGTGGTACATGTGTTACTGCTGCTGTTGTTACACAAAAGCTACTGTATGTACTCAAAGATGGCAAGTCGAGGTAGAAAACAAAATGTTATTACATTCTAAATATTTTAATTTTGTGCTTGGGGAAACGTAAAACTATTAACACTCACACAAACCTACTTACCGTAAATTCCAGACTACAAGCCGCTACTTCCCCCCCCCGACGCTTCGAGCCCTGCGGCTTACAAAAACGGCGCGGCGAATGTATGGATTTTTCTTTGCCGATGGCCATAATGCGAATAGTTTTCGTAAAATCCAAACAAAGACACTGAAAATGTGTGCTATAGCGTCGTAACCAAGCCAGTGTTGTTAGCATTAGCTAGTACGCTAACGTGTGATATAGACCAAAAAAATTACATCGATTTTTTTGTATTCTATTTTTCTTTATCAACTGGTGCTAAACAAAGTATTTGGTGTGTTAAATACAAATATATGAAGTCGATTTTTGTGTTTGAATATTTTCCCATAATAATTTTCCACAACTTTTTTTCCCCCCCGACGCTTCGAGCCCTGCGGCTTACAAAAACGGCGTGACTAATGTACGGATTTTTCTTTGTCGATGGCCATAATGCGAATAGTTTTCGTAAAATCCAAACAAAGACACTGAAAAGGCGTGCTATAGCATCATAACAAGGCCAATGTTGTTAGTTTTAGCTAGTACGCTAACGTGTGATATAGACCAAAAAATGACATCGATTTTTTTGTATTCTATTTTTCTTTATCAACTGGTGCCAAACAAAGTATTTGGTGTGTTAAATACAAATATGTGAAGTCGATTTTTGTGTTTAAATATTTTCCCATAATAATATTCCACAACTTTTTCCCCCAACGCTTCGACCCCTACGGCTTAAAAAAACGGTGCGGCGAATGTATGGATTTTTCTTCGCGGACGGCCATAATGCGAATAGTTTTCGTAAAATCCAAACAAAGACACTGAAAAGGCGTGTTATAGCGTCGTAACCAAGCTAGTGTTGTTAGCATTAGCTAGTACGCTAACGTGTGATATAAATAAAAAAAGACATCGATTTTTTTGTATTCTATTTTTCTTTATCAACTGGTTCCAAATAAACTATTTGGTGTTAAATACAAATATATGAAGTCGATTTTTGTGTTTAAATATTTTCCCGTAATAATATTCCACAACTTTTTCCCCCAATGTTTCGAGCCCTACGGTTTATAAAAACGGCGCGGCGAATGTATGGATTTTTCTTCACGGAGGGCCATAATGCGAATAGTTTTTGTAAAATCCAAACAAAGACACTGAAAAGGCGTGCTATTGCGTCGTAACCAAGCCAGTGTTGTTAGCATTAGCTAGTACGCTCACGTATGATATAGACCAAAAAATGACATCGATTTTTTTTGTATTCTAATTTTCTTTATCAACTGGTGCCAAACAAAGTATTTGGTGTGTTAAATACAAATATATGAAGTCCATTTTTGTGTTTAAATATTTTCCCATAATAATTTTCCACAACTTTTTCCCCCCCCGACGCTTCGAGCCCTGCGGCCTACAAAAACGGCGCGACTAATGTACGGATTTTTCTTTGCCGATGGCCATAATGCAAATAGTTTTCGTAAAATCTGAACAAAGACACTGAAAAGGCGTGCTATAGCCTCATAACAAGGCCAATGTTGTTAGTTTTAGCTAGTACGCTAACGTGTGATATAGACCAAAAAATTACATGGATTTTTCTGTATTCTATTTTTCTTTATCAACTGGTTCCAAATAAAGTATTTGGTGTATTAAATACAAATATATAAAGTCAATTTTTGTGTTTAAATATTTTCCCGTAATAATATTCCACAACTTTTTCCCCCCCCGACGCTTCGAGCCCTGCGGCCTACAAAAACGGCGTGACTAATGTACGCATTTTTCTTTGACGATGGCCGTAATGCGAATAGTTTTCGTAAAATCCGAACAAAGACACTGAAAATGTGTGCTATAGCGTCTTAACCAAGCCAGTGTTGTTAGCTTTAGCTGGTACGCTAACGTGTGATATAGACCAAAAAATGACATCGACTTTTTTTGTATTCTTTTTTTCTTTATCAATTGGTTCCAAATAAAGTATTTGGTATATTGAATACAAACATATGAAGTCGATTTTTGTGTTTGAATATTTTCCCTGGTAATATTCCACTACTTTTTCCCCCCCTCCGACGCTTCGAGCCCCGCGGCTTACAAAACGGCGCAGCGAATGTACGGATTTTTCTTTGCCGATGGCCATAACGCAAATAGTTTTCATAAAATCCAAACAAAGACACTGAAAAGGCGTGCTATCGCGTCGTAACCAAGCCAGTGTCGTTAACATTAGCTATTACGCTAACCTATGATATAGACCAAAAAATTACATAGATTGTTTTGTATTCTATTTTTCTTTATCAACTGGTTCCAAATAAAGTATTTGGTGTGTTAAATACAAATATATGAAGTCGATTATTGTGTTTAAATATTTTCCCATAATAATTTTCCACAACTTTTTTCCCCCCGACGCTTCAAGCCCTACGGCTTACAAAACGGCGCAGCGAATGTACGGATTTTTCTTTGCCGATGGCCATAACGCAAATAGTTTTCGTAAAATCCAAACAAAGACACTGAAAAGGCGTGTTATCGCGTCGTAACCAAGCCAGTGTCGTTAGCATTAGCTAGTATGCTAACGTGTGATATAGACCAAAAAATGACATAGATTGTTTTGTATTCTATTTTTCTTTATCAACTGGTTTCAAATCAAGTATTTGGTGTGTTGAATACAAATATATGAAGTTGATTTTTGTGTTTAAATATTTTCCCGAAATAATATTCCACAACTTTTTTCGCCCGACGCTTCGAGCCCTGTGGCTTACAAAACAGTGCGGCTAATGTACGGACTTTTCTTCGCCGACGGCCATAACACGAATAGTTTTCGTAAAATCCGAAGAAAAACACTGAAAAGGCGTGCTATCGCATCGTAACCAAGCCAGAGACGTTAGCATTAGCTAGTACGCTAACGCGTTTACGAGTGTCTGTGTTAGTTTTATTAACTTCCAATGGCGTTCTTTTTGAATTGTTCACCGTGGAGTCCGTTTCGCTGATTGGAGAGCTAGCTAGTGGGTCGATGACGAGGGCTTCTGTTTTGTTCGCTCAGCCGTTTTACGGAGACCGTTTGCAAACAATGAAATAAACATTTACAACATTTTTTCGTACGTATATATCTGCAGCTTAAAGTCTGGTGTTGCTAAAATATGGAAAAATATTTAATATTTTAAAATTTAGTGGGTGCGTCTTATATTATAGCCCGGACAATACAGTTATATAGACCCCAAAAAAGATTAAAAAAAATTAAATTATATTTTTCTTTATCAACTGATTCCAAATAAAGTATTTGGTGCGTTAAATACAAATATATGAAGTACATTTTTGTGTTTAAATATTTTCCCGTCATAATATTCCAACGGCAACTTTAACCGTGTAAATTAATTTTTCTTATGTCATTTTTTGTGGTGTTCGGTAATACAAAAATATTCACTTTCCTTTTTTTTTTATTTGTAATTTCCGGGTCATCAGGACCGAAACAATGACATCGTTCGCACTGGATGACGTAACTTATATTTTGAGAGAGCAGAAATAGAGTACAGTAGATGCCTGCTATTACATTCCAAGAACAAACAACAAAAATGGCAGTCATAAAAATGCATATTTTTGATACTTTAACCCAGGGGTCACCAACCTTTTTGAAACCAAGAGCTACTTCTTGGGTACTGATTAATGCGAAGGGCTACCAGCTTGATACACACTTAAATAAATTGCCAGAAATAGCCAATTTGCTCAATTTACCTTTAATAAATACATATATATATATATATATATATGTATATATATATAAATGGGTATTTCTGTCTGTCATTCCGTCGTACATTTTTTTTCCTTTTACGGAAGGTTTTTTGTAGAGAATAAATGATGAAAAAAACACTTAATTGAACGGTTTAAAAGAGGAGAAAACAGGAAAAAAAATTAAAATTACATTTTGAAACATAGTTTATCTTCAATTTTGACTCTTTAAAA
Organism: Nerophis ophidion; assembly: GCF_033978795.1. Lineage (NCBI taxonomy): Eukaryota > Metazoa > Chordata > Actinopteri > Syngnathiformes > Syngnathidae > Nerophis > Nerophis ophidion. The sequence continues at coordinate 78,078,825 of NC_084613.1, forward strand.
TTCAAAATTCAGCCGAAAAAAAGAAGATAAAAACTAGCTAATTCGAATTTTTTTGAAAAAAAATAAAAAAAAGATTAGTAATTTTTCCTGATTAAGATTAATTTTAGAATGTTGATGACATGTTTAAAATCCAATCTGCATTTTGTTAGAGTATATAACAAATTGGACCAAGCTATATTTCTAACAAAGACAACACTATTTGTTATAGATTTTCCAGAAATTTTTTTTTTTTAAAGAAATTAAAAGACTTTGAAATAAGATTTAAATTTCATTCTAAAGATTTTCTAGATTTGCCAGAATATTTTCCATAATCATAATAATTTTGAATAAATATTTCACAAATATTATTTGTCGAAAAAACAGGAGCTAAAATGAAGAATTAAATTAAAATGTATTTATTGTTCTTTACAATAAAAAAAAAAATTTACCTGAACATTTATTTAAATTGTCAGGAAAAAAGAGGAAGGAATTTAAAAGGTAAAAAGGTATATGTGTTTAAAAAATCCTAAAATCATTTTTAAGGTTGTATTTTTTCTCTAAAATTGTCTTTCTGAAAGTTATAAGAAGCAAAGTAAAAAAATAAATGAATTTATTTAAACTAGTGAAGACCAAGTCTTTAAAATATTTTCTTGGATTTTCAAATTCTATTTGAGTTTTGTCTCTCTTAGAATTTAAAATGTTGAGCAAAGCGCGACCAACTTGCTAGTAAATAAATAGAATTAAAAAAATAGTGGCAGCTCACTGGTAAGTGTTTTTTTTTAAGCTATTTTAGAACAGTCCAGCAGGCGACTCATCTGGTCCTTACGGGCGACCTGGTGACCCCTGCCTTAACCCATGGGGTGTCCAAATTTGTGGTACGCAGCATATTGTGAAAATAAAACAAAACCATAAAATACGCTACAACATAAAGCCAACAATAAGTTTTGTTTTTAATTTTAAATTAGATTTTTAGTATTTCCTTTTTTACCAAACAAAAAAAAAAATAAAAAAAAAAATATATATATATATATATATATATATATATATATATACATATATATCAAAATGGCCTCTGTTGCATACTTTGACTTTTCAGTATGTTAACCCCTTTAATAAAAAAAATAAATATTAAAACATTTTAAATTGGGAAATTTTTGTCAAAGCATCCTCATGCTGGAAAATGTTGCCTTGGGGAAAATAATAAATTCATATCCATTTTCCCCCAGTAGACGGCGCCAACAATCTTTTTTTTTAAGTAACCGTATTCATTTAAAACAGACAAATTTAATCATTTTTAATTAATTAAGCTGGGATCTACTGCACTTCAAGGGTGGGACGTCGCCTGTATAGACAATCTTTGGCTAGGGTACACTAATCCTACACTTGTTGGCAAAGTCAAATGATTACAATCAAAAAACAGATATTTTTTTTAGCAAATCAATTAGCATTAAAACAATTTTTTTTTTTTTAAGTTAGCATATGTTAGCAACCACGGCTACTAATTCCAGAAAATGAAGTTCAATTCTTTCAGGCTTGCCACTGACAGTTTGTTTGTGTTTTAGTTTTTCCTCTGTTTGTGTTTACTATTTCCTGTTTTTAGTTCCTATCAGCGCTCTTTTTTTGTCTGTTTCCGTTTTTTTGTCCCTGTGCACTGTTTCTCCTCAGCTGCGCTGACTGGCACCTGGCCACACCTGGTGTCAATCAGCCCGCTCCTATTTGTACCTGCTTTGTCTTCCAGTCAGGGCTGGATTATTGTCAGGTATTACATGTTGCTTCTGTATGGTATTGTCGCTCCTGTCGTGTCGTTGCAGCGTAGCGATAAGCTATAATTCGTTAGATGTTTGTAGCTTACTGTTTTTTGGTTCCCTGCTTCCTATTTTGTCTTTGTACAACACGTAACGACTTCTGTTCCCTGTTCTGTTTATGCTAGCCTCCATGCTAAGCCTTTTGTTTTTGCTAGCTTCCATGCTAAACTCCGTTTATTTTCTAGTTCCCATGCTAGCTCTTTTTTTTTGTTATCCGCCCAGGTGCATGTTTTATGTTTGTACCCTTTGTTTGGTTTTGTTCTAGTATTTTATATTAAACCATGTTTCCTTATTCAATGCCTGCCTCCTTCTCTGCATCTTGGGATTCGTCACAAACTAACTCTGACAGAATAATCCAGCCCTGACTGGAAGACAAAGCTGGTATAAATAGGAGTGGGCTGATTGACACCAGGTGTGGCCAGGTGCCAATCACCCACAGTTGAGGAGAAACAGCGCACAGGGAAAAAAAAACAGGAAACAGACAAAATAAGAGCGCTAACAGGGACTAAAATCAGGAAATACTAAACACACACAGAGGAAAAACTAAAACACAGTCAGTGGCAAGCCTGACAAATTCATTCCTTAAAGAAAGTTAATTAAAACACTCTTGAAAAAAAAAACACCCAAAATGTCTTAATAATTATTAATATTTGTTTAAAAGTAATGTTTTAATGTAAAAAATAAAAAAAACGAGATAACGCTTACTGTTTGGTACCAGTAAGAGGGGTCGCCATCAGAACCCAACCCTGTGTTGACATTTTGGGGGCGGGATTCCTACAAAAACAAAACAAATAAATAAAGGATGAGAGTACTTTGAAGGAAGGAATGAGTATATCGGCTGCGAGGGTGAAAACCACCACCGAAAACAATAAAACAGCCTTGTAATTAGTGGTGAAAGTGTCAGTCATCCAGTCAAGCCCACTATTTACAAAGGCCTACATAGTATTTACACACACACTCACCCATGCACAAATAGTCAAGAAAAATGACTTTAATGCAGATTTTTTTTATTTCTTTTTTTTTTTTTACTGGCCAAGCAAACCAGGGTTTCCCAAACTTAGTCAATTAAGAGCTTCTTGGCTCATTCGGACAAACGTTTAGCTCCCTTAAAAGTGCCTAAAATGGCACAGAAAGTGTCACATTTTGTCCCCCCTGACAAAAATATCCCGTTTAAAAATGATGAATAACAACCATGTACGGCAGGGGTGCCCATTACGTCGATCGCGAGCTACCGGTCGATCGCGGAGGACGTGTTAGTCCAGGGGTGTCAAACTCAAATACAGAGCGGGCCAAAATTTAAAACTGAACAAAGCCGCGGGCCGAGGTTGAACAAAATGAACCCTTTAATAGGGACCCAAACAAGTTTTGCATTGAATATTGACCAAGTAAGGCTTATATAACTTTATAGTGACATGCAAAATCCAGTTACAAATAATAATAATAAAAAAATATCACTGGCATATCAAATAAAATAAAAACACAAATGTAATGCCTTTTTTCAGCGGCGGGTTTGAGTTAGGGCGATGTTTGGTGGTAGCGGGGGTGCATATTGTAGCATCCCGGAAGAGTTAGTGATGCAAGGGGTTCTGGGTATTTGTCCGGTTGTGTTTAAGTCTCACCTTAAAACTCATCTGTATACTCTAGCCTTTAAATAGACCTCCTTTTTAGACCAGTTGATCTGCCGCTTCTTTTCTTTCTCCTATGCCCCCCCCTCCCTTGTGGAGGGGGCCCGGTCCGATAACCATGGATGAAGTACTGGCTGTCCAGAGTTGAGACCCAGGATGGACCGCTCGCCTGTATCGATTGGGGACATCTCTACGCTGCTGATCCGCCTCCGCTTGAGATGGTCTCCTGTGGACGGGACTTTCGCTGCTGTCTTGGATCCGCTTTGAACTGAACTCTCGCGGCTGTGTTGGAGCCACTATGGATTGAATTTCCACGGTATCATGTTAGACCCGCTCGACATCCATTGCTTTCGGTCCCCTAGAGGGGGGAGGGGGGGGGGGGGGGGTTGCCCACATCTGAGGTCCTCTCCAAGGTTTCTCATAGTCAGTATTGTCACTGGCGTCCCACTGGATGTGAATTCTCCCTGCCCACTGGGTGTGAGTTTTCCTTGCCCTTTTGTGGGTTCTTCCGAGGATGTTGTAGTCGTAATGATTTGTGCAGTCCTTTGAGACATTTGTGATTTGGGGCTATATAAATAAACATTGATTGATTGATTGATTGATTTATGTTGTGTTACGGTGCGGATGTTCTCCCAAAATGTGTTTGTCATTCTTGTTTGCCGTGGGTTCACAGTGTGGCGCATATTTGTAACAGTGTTAACCTTGTTTGTACGGCCACCCTCAGTGTGACCTGTATGGCTGTTGACCAAGTATGCCTTGCATACACTTGTGTGTGTGTATGAGCTGCATATATTTTGTGAGTGGGCCGGCACGCTGTTTTTATGGGAAAAAAAAGCGGACGTGGCGACGTGTAGAGAACGACAAAAGCAGTGCTTTTACGGCCCGCCCCCAATATTATTGTCCGGGTGGAAATCGGGAGAAATTCGGGATGGGGCACTGAACTTCGGGAGTCTCCTGGGAAAATTGGGAGGGTTGACGAGTATGAGTATTAGTGGTGAATGTGGTGTTACGGCGGCGGGCCAGCTCTAATGTTAATTCAAGGGCCAAATCAAATTACATGGGGGGCCAAATTTGGCCCGCGGGCCAGAGTTTGACACCCATGTGTTAGTCGATCGCCAGCCAGGCATTTAAAAAAATAGACCTAAAAATTAGCGATCATCAATCTTCACCAAGACGTCACTGTGAAGAGACGGAGCCGACGAGCCGACAGTAGGCTAGGACAAACAGCGGCCCTGCCCAAGATGGTGTCCAGTAGGCGGGGCACGCCTCGAGCGACACTGCAGCCATCAGAGTCAGGTGCGTAAACGACACACCTGCTCTCAATCCCTGCATCTTCTGCTACAGCATAAAAGGGGAGAAGGAGGAGCAATCGTGGCAGAACTAGGAGAGGAAACGACGGACAACAAAGACGACGAGAACGACCCAGAAGAAGATGAGCCCCCGCGGAAGACGCAGCTACCGGCCACCGAAAGGCGTGCCGAGACAAGCAAGAAAGGAGGTCGGGCTAGAAATTGGCGCGACCGACTGGAAAAAAAAACATTTTTATTGAAAGAATAAACAAGAGTCAATGGTCAATGCAACCCACACGATGACGGCTGGAGACATGTCACAGTCACTTCCCTCACTTGATTGACATTCACGACACCTGAGGGTCTTGTGAGATGACACTGGCTGCTGCGAGCTCATTATTAAGAAAACGTGATAGACAGAAAGGCGGGAAACTTTTTATTTCAACACGTTCGCGCCGTACCTGCTGTCAAAACTCTAAAGACCGACTGCACAGTTCCTATCTTCACAATAAAAGCGCTGCTTCCTCTTGCCTGCGCTAACAAAATAAAGAGTTTTAGAAAGCTGGTGTGCACAAGCTAGCAAGCTACGGAGCTAATGGATTTCTTGTAAAGTGTATGAAAACGAGTATGGAAACTGGACGAATAAGATGCCAAAAACCAACCCCTTTCATGTGGTATCGGACAGAAAGGAGGAACTTTTGTTCTCCTCCATTTGAAAATGCCGACGTTATCCGCACTTTTGTCGGATGCCAATCAATGCAAGTCATCCAAATCAGGTAATACTCCGACCTATATTCTTGTCTTCATGAAAGAAAGGACTCTATATATGTTAAACATTTTTGCATTATCATTAAAGGGGAACTTTATCAAAATTTCAGAAGGGTTAAAACCAATAAAAATCAGTTCCCAGTGGCTTATTTTATTTTTCAAAGTTTTTTTCAAAATTTTACCCATCACGCAATATCCCGAAAAACGGCTTCAAAGTGCCTGATTTTAACCGTCGTTATATCCACCCGTCCATTTTCCTGTGACGACACAGCGTAACATCACCACAAACAAAGATGGCGGATAGCACATAAAGGTATAGCATAGTAGTTTGGATTCAGACTCGGATTTCTGCGGCGCAAGCGATTCAACAGATTACGCATGTATTGAAACGGATGGTTGGAGTGTGGAGGTAGATACCGAAAACGAAATTAAAGAAGTAACCGAAGCTTTTGAGCCATATCACGACAGACAGCGGCACGGGAGGAAGCGCGGACGAATTCGCCGATCGCCTTCTATCCAACGATTGGTAAGTGTTTGTTTGGCATTAAATGTGGGTGGAGGGAAAGGCTGGATGCAAATATAGCTACAAATGAGGCATAATGATGCAATATGTACATACAGCTAGCCTAAATAGCATGTTAGCATCGATTAGCTGGCAGTCATGCCGTGAGCAAATATGTCTGATTAGCACATAAGTCAATAACATCAACAAAACTCACCTTTGTGATTTTGTTGACTTTATTGTTGGAAATGCATCTGCTTTGACTGTCGCAGGATATCCACACATCTCTGTGCCATCTCTGTCGTAGTATCGCTATCGTCGGTAAAGTGTGCGAGGGGCTTTCGCATCTTTTGACCACTGGTGCGGTGCAACTTGAATCCGTCGATTGGTATGTGTTTGTTTGGCATTAAATGTGGGTGGAGGGAAAGGCTGGATGCAAATATAGCTACAGATGAGGGACAATGATGCAATGTGTACATACAGCTAGCCTAAATAGCATGTTAGCATCGATTAGCATGCCGTGACCATTGTTATGTCTGATTAGCACACTCCACGTAAGTCAACTTGAATCCGTCTCTGTTCGTGTTGTTACACCCTCCGACAACACACCGACGAGGCATGATGTCTCCAGGGTACGGAAAACAATCGAAAAAACGGAAAATAACAGAGCTGATTTGACTTGGTGTGTGTAATGTGTTTGAGAAAATGGCGGGTCGCTTCACGATGTGACATCACGGGTGAAAGGTCATTGCTCCGACAGCGAACAATTGAAAGGTGTTTAAATCGCCAAATTCACCCTTTTAGGGTTCGGAAATCGGCTAAAAAAACATATGGTCTTTTTCTGCACCATCAAGGTATATATTGACGCTTACATAGGTCTGCTGATAATGTTCCCCTTTAAAAACCTTTAATATGTTATGTTACGTATGTTTTATAAATAAAAATATATAAATGATATACAGTGGGGCAAAAAAGTATTTAGTCAGCCACCGATTGTGCAAGTTCTCCCACTTAAAATGATGACAGAGGTCTGTAATTTTCATCATAGGTACACTTCAACTGTGAGAGACAGAATGTGGAAAAAAAATCCAGGAATTCACATTGTAGGAATTTTAAAGAATTTATTTGTAAAATATGGTGGAAAATAAGTATTTGGTCAACCATTCAAAGCTAAGTTGAGTTTATACCAAAATGGATACATGGATGATACAGCAGAGGATTGGGAGAATGTCATGTGGTCAGATGAAACCAAAATACAACTTTTCGGTGTAAACTCAACTCGTCGTGTTTGGAGGAAGAAGAATACTGAGTTGCATCCCAAGAACACCACACCTACTGTGAAGCATGGGGGTGGAAACATCATGCTTTGGGGCTGTTTTTCTGCTAAGGGGACAGGACGATTGATCCGTGTTAAGGAAAGAATGAATGGGGCCATGTATCGTGAGATTTTGAGCCAAAACCTCCTTCCATATGTGAGAGCTTTGAATGGTTGACCAAATACTTATTTTCCACCGTAATTTACAAATAAATTCTTTAAAATTCTTCTTCAATACTTTCATACTCCAACCATCTGTTTCAATACATGCGTAATCTGTTGAATCGCTTAAACCGCTGAAATCCGAGTCTGAATCCGAACTAATGTCGCTATATCTTGCTGTGGTAACCGCCATGTTGTTTGTGTCGGCAGCACTGTATGACGTCACAGGGAAATGGATAGTGGTTTCGAAGATAGCGAAAATAAGGCACTGTAAAGCTTTATTTAGGGATATTTCGGGACCGGTAAAATTTTGAAAAAAACTTCAAAAAATACAACAAGCCACTGGGAACTGATTTTTATTGTTTTTAACCCTTTTGAAATTGTGATAATGTTCCTTTTTAATAGAGCACTCTAGGGCCAATTTAGTGTTGCCAATCAACCTATCCCTAGATGCATGTCTAAAATAGTACAAATAATACTAATCCTTGTTGTGTAAAACTGAGTTATGTCATATTAAAATGCTGAAACAAGTAGAAATATCATTCGTAAATAAAATATGATTAAAAAAGCAGACATTTTTGACATTGGGGTCAACATGTGAGGACATTTTAAGGAGCTCTTCTGTGTATTTTATGCACATTTTAGCCCCCTAAATTTGGATTCTGAGATAATAAAAGTTTGGAGAAACCCTGAAGCCACGCGGGGGGCACAGCGACCTCGCCCGAAGCTGTCAAACGGCGGCCAAACTCTCGTGTGACGGCTTTTTTTTTTTTTTTTCCCACCCCTCAAAGGAGGACGTGTAAATGCCACCTGCTAAATTAAGGGTCTGTTATTGCCATGGTGACCGCTTCTTACCCAGCGTTTGTCGGCTCGCTCCGAGCGTACTTCGCCTGACTTTTGACGCCTCGGCACCGAAACCTGTGTGAGATCCAGTAATTGGCTGTCAAAGTCTGCCAGGTGTGAAGGGAAAGAAGCGAATGGCGGTGGAGCAACAGGCGCTCTGGAGGGGGGGTCGGGGGGGCTTCAGTGATGGCTATGGTCTGATATACACCAATGTTTTAACAGGGGGGGGGGAAGTGAAGAAGTGGAGGAATCTTCAGGCAGCAATGTTGGTCTCAGGGTTGTTTTTTTTTTTACAATTCTGCTTTTTTAAAGGCCTACTGAAATGGGATTTTCTTATTTAAACAGGGATGTGTCATACTTGATCATTTCGCGATATTGCCATGTTTTTGCTGAAAGGATTTAGTAGAGAACATCGATGATAAAGTTCGCAACTTTCGGTCGCTAATAAAAAAGCCTTGCCTGTACCGGAAGTAGCAGACGATGTGCGCGTGACGTCACTGGCTGTAGGGCTCCTCACAAAAAAAAAAAACAACAATCATGACCACCAGCAGCTAGAGCGATTCGGACCGAGAAAGCGACGATTTCCCCATTAATTTGAGCGAGGATGAAAGATTTGTGGATGAGGAACGTGACAATGAATGACTAGAAAAAAAAAATGTTGAGGGCAGTGGGAGCGATTCAGATGTTATTAGACACATTTACTAGGATGATTCTGGAAAATCCCTTATCTGCTTATTGTGTTGTGAAGTGAATTATATTTATATAGCGCTTTTCTCTCGTGACTCAAAGCGCTTTACATAGTGAAACCCAATATCTAAGTTACATTTAAACCAGTGTGGGTGGCACTGGGAGCAGGTGGGTAAAATGTCTTGCCCAAGAACACAACGGCAGTGACTAGGATGGCGGAAGCGGGACTCGAACCTGCAACCCTCAAGTTGCTGGCACGGCCGCTCTACCAACCGAGCTATGCCGGTTGGTAAATGTTTGCAGCACAAAAGTCTGGTTTCAGTTTGGGGTGATTTATTAAAGAATAACTTAAAAACCATAAAGGCACAAAAAAAACATTTTTAAAGAACAAACGTGTTACTAGTGTTTTAGTGAGATTATATGGTACCTGAAAGTCGGAGGGGTGTGATAACCGCCAGTGTCTCCGGTGGGAGGAGGTAAGAGAGTCCGCAGCTGCAGGAGGACGCAAGCTCCGCTCATGTCTACGGTAAGAGCCGACCTATTACCACAATTTTCTCACCTAAACCTGCCGGTTGACATGTTCGCTTGACCGCTCTGTTCCAAAGTAAAGCTTCACCTTCGGGAATGTAAACAAGGAAACACAGGCTGTGTTTGTGTTGCTAAAGGCAGCTGCAATACACCGCTTCCCACCTACATCTTTCTTCTTTGACGTCTCCATTATTAAATGAACAAATTGCAAAAGATTCAGCAACACGGATGTCCGGAATACTGTGTAATTATGCGATTAAAGCTGAAGACTTTTAGCCGTGATCGGTGCCGGAAGAACATGTCCGCTACAACCGGTGACGTCACGCGTCATTTCAGCAGGATACTTTGCGGTAAATTTAAAATTGCAATTTAGTAAACTAAAGCGGCCGTATTGGCATGTGTTGCAGTGTTAATATTTCATCATTGATACATAAACTATCAGACTGCGTGGTCGCTAGTAGTGGGTTTCAGTAGGCCTTTAAAAAAAAGTATAAAGACGAGAAAAGCTCAATCCTCTTCAAAGTGTCCAAGAAGTAGACGGATCCTTCGCCCGAGGAGAAGAAAGGAAAACGTCGGCATAAAAATAACCCTCTAATGAAGACAGGAGACGGAGAGAGGGACCCAGCGGGGGGGGCGGAAATATGGGCGAGCCCTGGTTGTCATGGCAACAGTTAAAGACCGAGGGAGGGGTCTTTTCGGCGACACTTTAAATGCAAAATAGTCTCTTTTTTTGTTTTGTTTTTTTTGCGGTCTTTGTCAGCGAAGTTCCGCCGCTACCAGCGGTTGATGATCTGATTCATGTAGTCCTCAGTGGGGAGTCGACTGCTCACGCCGCCGCCCGTCTCCTCCGTCCTGCCTCCCGCCTCCTCCTCCTCGCCGTTGTCGGACAAGGGGCCGGCGGTCTGGCGGCCGCGCGAGGGCCACAGGCTGAGGCCCAGGCCCTGGTGGCTCTGCTGCATGTGGTTCTTCATGCGCTGCAGCCGCCGCTCCTGCTGCCGCGTGTACTGGTAGCGCTGCTGGAAGAGGTCTCGGGCGTAGTCGTACAGCTCCATGTCCAGCTCGTTCAGCTCCTCGATGCGCTGGATCTGGAGGGGAGACAGTGAACGCTCATCAGCTGGAACACGGGGACATAGGCGCCGATCCCGTGGGTGCTTTGGGGGCCCCGACTGCCCAGCACCCACGTGGGATTGATGGCAACTTTCAACATCTAAAGCATTGGTGTCAAACTCTGGCCCGCTGTGTAAATTAATTTGGCCCTTGAGGCAATATCAAATTAACATTAATACAGTCGCATTCACCGCTAATACTCATACTTGATGACAGTATTTGGCCAGCGCCGTTTTCTTCTACTACTTTTGGCGGTCCTTGAATTTGATTGATTGATTGATTGTAACTTTTATTAGTAGACTGCACAGTTCAGAACAGTGCACCGTAGTTTGTTTGCATGTACAACTTTCTCCTTTGCTGCCACAGAAGGACGTGTTTTATGCCACTCCTTCTTGGTCTCATTTTGTCCACCAAACGTTTTTTGCTCTGCGTGAATGCACAAAGGTGAGCTTTGAAGTACGAACTACGAAATAAAATAAAAAAAACCCCACATTTTTATAATATATGCATGTAAGAAACAAATAATATACTATTTAAACTGAAAATTATTTTCTTTTTTTATTCATAATATTATGTTTCATTAATAATTTCATTGCACTGTGATAAAAACATACATATACACCTACATGCGACTCTTGGAGCTTTTTCAAAAAAATGGGAAAAGATGTGGGGAAAAACATCAGAACCATAATCAGTATTTTATTAATCCCCGATGGGAATTTATTGTTTTAATAATGTTTCTGTAGCTTCCTAATTGTTAGAAAGCCCACGGTTTAACATGTTTGTGTGAATGCGTCACTGATGACAATATTTGGCCAGCACCGTTTTGTTCTACTAATTTTGGCAGTCCTTGAACTCACCGTAGTTGGTTTACGTATACAACTTTTTTTTCCGTCGCTGCCACAGTAAGACGTGTTTTATGCCACTCCTTTGTCTCATTTTGTCCACCAAATGTTTTATGCTGTGCGTGAATGCACAAAGGTGAGATAAAAAAAAAAAAAAAACATTTTTATAACATATGCATGTAAGAAACAAATGATATACTATTTAAACTGAAAATTATTTTCTTTTTTTATTCATAATATTATTTTTCATTAATAATTTCATTGCACCGTGATAAAAACATACATATACACCTACATGCGACTCTTTAGCACCGCCCTAGTGGCTCCTTGGAGCTTTTTTAAAAAAATGGGAAAAGATGGGGGGAAAAATATCAGAACCGTAATCAGTATTTTATTAATCCCCGATGGGAATTTATTGTTTTAATAATGTTTCTGTAGCTTCCTAATTGTTAGAAAGCCCACTGTTTAACATGTTTGTGTGAATGCGTCACTGATGACAGTATTTGGCCAGCACCGTTTTGTTCTACTAATTTTGGCAGTCCTTGAACTCACCGTAGTTGGTTTACGTATACAACTTTTTCCGTCGCTGCCACAGTAAAACGTGTTTTATGCCACTCCTTTTTCTCATTTTGTCCACCAAATGTTTTATGCTGTGCGTGAATGCACAAAGGTGAGATAAAAAAAAACAAAAACACATTTTTATAACATATGCATGTAAGAAACAAATAATATACTATTTAAACTGAAAATTATTTTCTTTTTTTATTCATAATATTATTTTTCATTAATAATTTCATTGCACCGTGATAAAAACATACATATACACCTACATGCGGCTCTTTAGCACCGCCCTAGTGGCTCCTTGGAGCTTTTTCAAAAAAATGGGAAAAGATGGGGGGAAAAATATCAGAACCGTAATCAGTATTTTATTAATCCCCGATGGGAATTTATTGTTTTAATAATGTTTCTGTAGCTTCCTAATTGTTAGAAAGCCCACGGTTTAACATGTTTGTGTGCATGCGTCACTGATGACAGTATTTGGCCAGCACCGTTTTGTTCTACTAATTTTGGCAGTCCTTGAACTCATCGTAGTTGGTTTACATATACAAACTTTCTCCGTCGCTGCCACAGTAAGACGTGTTTTATGCCACTCCTTTGTCTCATTTTGTCCACCAAATGTTTTATGCTGTGCGTGAATGCACAAAGGTGAGCTAAAAAAAAACAAAAAAACATTTTTATAACATATGCATGTAAGAAACAAATGATATACTATTTAAACTGAAAATTATTTTCTTTTTTTATTCATAATATTATTTTTCATTAATAATTTCATTGCACCGTGATAAAAACATACATATACACCTACATGCGGCTCTTTAGCACCGCCCTAGTGGCTCCTTGGAGCTTTTTTAAAAAAATGGGAAAAGATGGGGGGAAAAATATCAGAACCGTAATCAGTATTTTATTAATCCCCGGTGGGAATTTATTGTTTTAATAATGTTTCTGTAGCTTCCTAATTGTTAGAAAACCCACGGTTTAACATGTTTGTGTGAATGCATCACTGATGACAGTATTTGGCCAGCACCGTTTTGTTCTACTAATTTTGGCAGTCCTTGAACTCACCGTAGTTGGTTTACGTATACAACTTTCTCCGTCGCTGCCACAGTAAGACGTGTTTTATGCCACTCCTTTGTCTCATTTTGTCCACCAAATGTTTTATGCTGTGCGTGAATGCACAAAGGTGAGCTTTAAAAAAAACAACAACACATTTTCATAACATATGCATGTAAGAAACAAATAATATACTATTTAAACTGAAAATTATTTTCTTTTTCTATTCATAATATTATTTTTCATTAATAATTTCATTGCACCGTGATAAAAACATACATATACACCTACATGCGGCTCTTTAGCACCGCCCTAGTGGGTCCTTGGAGCTTTTTCAAAAAAATGGGAAAAGATGGGGGGGAAAATATCAGAACCATAATCAGTATTTTATTAATCCCCGATTGGAATTTGTTGTTTTAATAATGTTTCTGTAGCTTCCTAATTGTTACAAAAATCCCACGGTTTAACATGTTTGTGTGCATGCTTCACTGATGACAGTATTTGTCCAAATTTTGGCATTCTTGAATGCACCGTAGCTTGTTAACATGTACAAATTTCTCACAGAAAGACGTGTGTTGAAGGCCTCTCCTTTGTCTCATTTTGTGCTGTGTGTGACTGCACAAAGGTGAGCTTTGTTGACGTTATTGATTTGCGTTAAGTGCTAATAATCCATGCTAACATGCTATTTAGGCTAGCTGTGTGTACATATCTACTAGTCACACTTATCTTTACACCATGTACCAACTAAAAAATGCTTTGAAGTCGGTAAGCGCAACCAGAAATATTCCGTACTTTAGGCGCATCGGGTTATAAGGCGCACTGTCGATTCTTTAAGAAAATTAAAGGATTATAAGTGAAGTGAATTATATTTATATAGCGCTTTTCTCTAGTGACTCAAAGCGCTTTACATAGCGAAACCCAATATCTAAGTTACATTTAAACCAGTGTGGGTGGCACTGGGAGCAGGTGGGTAAAGTGTCTTGCCCAAGGACACAACGGCATTGACTAGGATGGTGGAAACGTGAATCGAACCTGCAACCCTCAAGTTGCTGGCACGGCCGCTCTACCAACCGAGCTAAACTGCGTTGCTCTATTACCAGAGAGCGAGTGGCTTTAAGCATGCAACCAACATAGCTCTGATTTCTTAGACTTAGACTTCCTTTTTATTTTCATTCAAATTTGAAATTTACATCCATCCATCCATTTTCTACCGCTTATTCCCTTTTTGGGGTCGCGGGGGGCGCTGGCGCCTATCTCAGCTACAATCGGGCGGAAGGCGGGGTACACCCTGTACAGCACAAATAAAAACGAAATTTCGTTACATAAGCTCATGGTAGTGCAGAATAAAAAAAGCAATAAGGTGCATATATAATTAAATAAATATGTATAAATAATATATAAATATATATATATATATAAAATAAATAAATATATATAATAAATAAATAGATTACTGTACATATAAATATATTGCACATTTATGGATGTATGTTATATTGTCTTTTTTATTCCAGCGAGTTAATCCATTTTGGGGGGAAGTTGAGGGGATAATTTAATTATGATGCGTTCAAGAGTCTTACGGCCGGAGGGAAGAAGCTGTTACAGAACCTGGAGGTTCTGCTTCGGAACGAAGAAGTAAATAAAAAACATTTTTATAATATAGGCCCTAGTGTGTGAATGTGAGTGTGAATGTTGTCTGCGCAGGGCGACTTGTCCAGGGTGTACCCCGCCTTCCGCCCGATTGTAGCTGAGATAGGCGCCAGCGCCCCCCGCGACCCCAAAAGGGATTAAGCGGTAGAAAATGGATGGATGAAATAATATATAAATATATATATAAAATAAATAAATAAATATATATAATAAATAAATAGATTACTGTACAGATAAATATATTGCACGTTTATGGATGTATGTTATATTGTCTTTTTTATTCCAGCGAGTTAATCCATTTTGGGGGGAAGTTGAGGGGATAATTTAATTATGATGTGTTCAAGAGTCTTACGGCTTGAGGGAAGAAGCTGTTACAGAACCTGGAGGTTCTGCTTCGGAACGAAGAAGTAAATAAAAAACATTTTTATAATATATGCGTATAATAAACAAATACATATGAGAAAAAAACAGAGACCAGGAACCGGAAATAGTATTTTTTTTTAGCAAGTAGCTGGCACCACGAAGAAGTTGGCAACTTCCTGTTTGTCTTTGCATAATCAATGTTGTGCTTTTTACCACCAGACCCTTTTAGAAGTTAGAAATTGAAAGCCAAAATGAGAAGGCATTCCTCCTTTAAAAGCGCACACCGCCTCCCACGCGTCACACTTATTCTTTTTGCAACAATAACCGTCAGAACACCTTTACTCAGCTGCGGTGTTCCTCTCATGTCTTCTGCTGAAGCTCTTTGATGTACAAGTCAGTGCGCTGTAGTTTTTTTTTTTTTATAAACCTCAGAACTCCTACTGCGGGCCAATCAAAGGAGCATCTTTAAAGCGACGCTGCCTTTTTTTTTTTTTAAACAGGCAGTCCTGCCAAGTGGCTTTGCAGCATCACAAGACCGCCGTGTTCCCACTCAGGTTGCCGTGGACCACTCGGAGATGCCAGATGTTACGGAAGCCAAAAAAGTAACAAACCGTAGCGTTGTCCAGGTCCACCCCCGCGGCCCGGGTGCTGTTGTACTGCATGAAGGGCCTGATGAAGCGCAAGCGGAAGGTGCGCTCGAACAGGAACTGGGTTTTCCTCTGGTACTCGGTCAGGCCGAAGAAGGCCATGTCTCGCAGGTTCTTCTTAGCCGACTCCAGGAGGAGCTGGGCCCGCTTCTTCTCGGGGACGGTGGACATGTTGTAGCAGCCCACCAGGCTCAGGTCGGCCAACATGCGCACCTGGAAAAAGGACACGGGACACACTTTATTATTAGTGGATGTGTTTATATCGGTGGTTCTCAAATGGGGGTACTTGAAGGTATGCCAAGGGGTACGTCCTTGTCCTTGGGCAAACACTTCACCCACCTGCTCCAAGTGCAACCCACACTGGTTCAAATGCAGAGGTGGGTAGAGTAGCCAGAAATTGTACTCAAGTAAGAGTACTGTTACTTTAGGGATTTATTACTCAAGTAAAAGTAAGGAGTAGTCACCCAAATATTTACTTGAGTAAAAGTAAAAAGTATGTTGTGAAAAAACTACTCAAGTATTGAGTAACTGATGAGTAACCTGTTCGTTTAATAATTACGGCAACAGATAATGCACAAAAACATAAAAATAGCAATGAGCAAATTCAGAGCCAGGAATATCTCTTAAGCAACTAAAACAATAATATATATTAAATAATAATACATTAAAATAAAATAAAAAAATGGCACATTGAGCCACAATAACTTAACAGCACCATAGGCTCAGTAGGCATTTATTGATTGATTGAAACTTGTATTAGTAGATTGCAGTACAGTACATATTCCGTACAATTGACCACTAAATGGTAACACCCCAATAAGTTTTTCAACGTTAATCAATTACTTAATAAATGACCAAGTCGAGGTGATCTACCTCATATATACATACACACACATATAAATATATATATATATATATATATATATATATATATATATACAGTATATAATTTATAGTTTTTTATTTTGCCGTTTTTGTTGACATGTTAAAGGTGTTTTAATGAATATACATGCATGTTTAACATATAGATTCCTATCTTTCATGAAGACAAGAATATAAGTTGGTGTATTACCTGATTCTGATGACTTGCATTGATTGGAATCAGACAGTATAGTGCTGATAATGTCCACATTTTCAAATGGAGGAGAAAAAAAGTTCCTCTTTTCTGTCTAATACCACATGAAAGTCGTTGGATTTTGGCATCTTATTTGTCCAGCTTCCATATTCGTTTTTATACACTTTACAATAAATACATTGGCGGCAAACTCCGTAGCTTGCTAGCTTGTTTGCGCTGGCTTTCGGAGACTCTTATTTTGTTAGCGCAGGCGCGATGGAGCGGCGCTTTTATTGTGAAGACAGGAACTGTGCGATCAGTCTTTAGGCTTTTGACGGGAAGTACGGTTGAAATAAAAAGTGTCTTTTTTCCTTTACACTTTTGATTGATTGATGGAAACTTTTATTAGTAGATTGCACAGTACAGTACATATTCTGTACAATTGACCACTAAATGGTAACATCCCAATAAGTTTTTCAACTTTTTTAGGTCGGATTCGACGTGTGACGGTCATGTGACCGCCTGGTTTTGTTTGATTGGTCCAACGTCACCAGTGACTGCATTTGATTGGTGAAACACAGGCATGCCTAGATCCTACTTTGAATGCGTGTCTGAAAAAATCAAAACAAACAAAATGTGCATTAACAGATCGATAAAAAACAAGTAGCGAGTAACGAGCTGATTGTAGATAAATGGAGCGGAGTAAAAGTAGCGTTTCTTCTCTATAAATATACTCAAATAAAAGTAAAAGTATGTTGCATAAAAACTACTCTTAGAAGTACAATTTATCCCAAAAGTTACTCAAGTAGATGTAACGGAGTAAATGTAGCGCGTTACTACCCACCTCTGTTCAAATGTAACTTAGATATTGGGTTTCATTATGTAAAAGTGCTTTGAGTCACTAGAGAAAAGCGCTATATAAATATAATTCACTTCATTTCACATTCTTTAATTTGATGTACCCTATTTTTCGGACTATAAGTCGCAGTTTTTTTCATAGTTTGGCCGGGGGTGCGACTTACACTCAGGAGCGACTTATGTGTGAAATTATTAACACATTATCGTAAAATATCAAACAATATTATTTAGCTCATTCATGTAAGAGACTAGACGTATAAGATTTCATGGGATTTAGCGATTAAGAGTGACAGATTGTTTGGTAAACTTATAGCGTGTTCTATATGTTATAGTTACTTGAATGACTTTTACCATGATATTGTTATGAGCCGTCGCCCGGATCATATATTATTTTGGTTTTTGAGTCCTTTTGTGTTTTTTGATTGTTTTAGACTCTTCCAGTTCTGAGTTGTGCACTTCCTTGTTTTATCCTTGTTACAATGGTTTCGTTTTTGTTCCACCTGCTCTCGCCTTTGACGCGCACCTCGGTTTCATTGATTACCTTAGTATTTAAGCCTGCCTTCTACCTCAGTTCGTTCTTGATTCGTTGTTTGTTCTATGCAACACTCACACTGGTATTTCGTCTTTGTATATACTTGTGCTAAGTTTCGCCTTAGCTTCTCGTGCGCTCGGCACGTTATTTTAGGACTTTTGGACTCCATTGCTACGTTTCTAGTTACTTGAATGACTTTTACCATGATATTGTTATGATCCGTCGCCCGGATCAAATATTATTTTGGTTTTTGAGTCCTTTTGTGTTATTTGATTGTTTTAGACTTTTCCAGTTCTGAGTTGTGCAGTTCCTTGTTTTATTCTTGTTACCATGGTTTTGTATATGTTCCACCTGCTCTCGCCTTTGACGCGCACCTCGGTTTCATTGATTGCCTTAGTATTTAAGCCTGCCTTCTACCTCAGTTCTTTCTTGATTCGTTGTTTGCTCTATGCAACACTCACCTTGGTATTTCGTCTTTGTATATACTTGTGCTAAGTTTCGCCTTAGCTTCTCGTGCGCTCGGCACGTTATTTTTGGACTTTTGGACTCCATTGCTACGTTTCTAGTTACTTGAATGACTTTTACCATGATATTGTTATGAACCGTCGCCCGGATCATATATTATTTTGGTTTTTGAGTCCTTTTGTGTTTTTTGATTGTTTTAGACCATGGGTGTCAAACTCTGGCCCGTAGGCCAAATGTGGCCCACCATGTCATTTCAATTGGCCCTTGATGCAATATGAAATTAACATTAGAGCTGGCCCGCCGGTATTATACAGCGGCAGTGCCGCTGTAACACCGCAATTCCTCACACTTGCCAACCCTCCTGATTTTCCCGGGAGACTCCCGAAGTTCAGTGCCCCTCCCGAAAATCTCCCGGGGCAACCCTTCTCCCGAATTTCTCCCGATTTCCACCCGGACAACAATATTGGGGGCCTGCCTTAAAGGCACTGCCTTTAGCGTCCTCAACAACCTGTCGTCACGTCCGCTTTTCCTCCATACAAACAGCGTGCCGGCCCCGTCGCATAATACATGCGGGTTTTTCACACACATAAGTGAATGCAAGGCATACTTGATCAACAGCCATACAGGTCACACTGAGGGTGGCTGTATAAACAACTTTAACACTGTTACAAATATGTGCCACACTGTGAACCCACACCAAACAAGAATGACAAACACAATTCGGGAGAACATCTGCACCGTAACACAGCATAAACACAACAGAACAAATACCCAGAACACTTGCAGAACTAACTCTTCCAGGACCCTACAATATATTTTGATGTTTACCTCAAAAGGCTGCAAATAGAAAAGAGGCATTCAATTTTTATTAAAATTTTATTTGATATGCCATTGATATTTCTTAATTATTATTATTATTATTATTATTTGAAACTTGATTTTGCATGTCACTTTATATTTATATAAGCATTGCTTGTTCAATATTCAATGCAAAACTTGTTTGGGTCCCTTTTAGTGAAGTGAAGTGAAGTGAATTATATTTATATAGCGCTTTTTCTCTAGTGACTCAAAGCACTTTACATAGTGAAACCCAATATCTAAATTTTACATTTAAACCAGTGTGGGTGGCACTGGGAGCTGGTGGGTAAAGTGTCTTGCCCAAGGACACAACGGCAGTGACTAGGATGGCTGAAGCGGGGATCGAACCTGCAACCCTCAAATTGCTGGCACGGCCGCTCTACCAACCGAGCTATAAGGTTAACTTTTTAAAACCTTGGCCCGCGGCTTTGTTCAGTTTTAAATTTTGGCCCACTCTGTATTTGAGTTTGACACCCCTGTTTTAGAGTCTTCCAGTTCTGAGTTGTGCACTTCCTTGTTTTATTCTTGTTACCATGGTTTGGTATTTGTTCCACCTGCTCTCGCCTTTGACGCGCACCTCGGTTTCATTGATTGCCTTAGTATTTAAGCCTGCCTTCTACCTCAGTTCGTTATTGATTCGTTGTTTGCTCTATGCAACACTCACCTTGGTATTTCGTCTTTGTATATACTTGTGCTAAGTTTCGCCTTAGCTTCTTGTGCGCTCGGCACGTTATTTTAGGACTTTTGGACTCCATTAATACGTTTAGCGTTAGCTTCCCGTACGTAGGCACGCACTTTCTTTTGTCTGTTTTGTACCAGTGTTCTTTTATTTTTGTATATTAAATCCCGTCTTACCTGCTATTCCTTCCTGTCTGGTTCTAGTGCATCTTGGGGTGACACAACACACAACCACAATGCGTTTCCAACGTGACAAATATGTTACGTTAACATACCAGGAACCTTCTCGGTTGGTTATTTATGCATCATATAAGGTACACTTATTCAGCCTGTTGTTCATTATTCTTTATTTATTTTAAATTGCCTTTCAAATGTCTATTGGGACGGCGTGGCGCAGTGGCAGAGTGGCCGTGCGCAACCCGAGGGTCCCTGGTTCAAATCCCACCTAGTACCAACCTCGTCACGTCCGTTGTGTCCTGAGCAAGACACTTCACCCTTGCTCCTGATGGGTGGTTGGCGCCTTGCATGGCAGCTCCCTCCATCAGTGTGTGAATGTGTGTGTGAATGGGTAAATGTGGAAGTAGTGTCAAAGCGCTTTGAGTACCTTGAAGGTAGAAAAGCGCTATACAAGTACAACCCATTTATTTATTTATTCTTGGTGTTGGGTTTTATCAATTCAATTTCCCCCAAAAATGCGACTTATACTCCAGTGCGACTTATATATGTTTTTTTCCTTCTTTATTATGCATTTTCGGCAGGTCCGACTTATACTCTGTAGCGACTTATACTCTGAAAAATGTTGGGTGTCATTCAGTAAAAAAGTGTAAAATTCTAATCCGTTTTTAGCATTCAATCCGATATTATTGTGAGGTTTTGTATTCGTGTTCCTAAAAATCAGATATATACCAGCCC
Source organism: Nerophis ophidion (assembly GCF_033978795.1). NCBI lineage: Eukaryota > Metazoa > Chordata > Actinopteri > Syngnathiformes > Syngnathidae > Nerophis > Nerophis ophidion. The sequence continues at coordinate 78,099,908 of NC_084613.1, forward strand.
CCAGACACTTTTTTTTCTCAAAAGTTGGCCCTCAGAGTCAAAATAAAAGCCCAGGCCTGGTTTATACAGAAAAAAACACCTGTAATTATCTCCTGTGCAAAAACATCAACAAGAGTTGAGTTGCTCTACCAGTGAGGTGTCTCAAAAGCAAAACTAAACAGACTTGTACTGACTTTTCCTGGGATGCAGTGAAAGTGGCAACAAGGAGGAACTGCACACGCTCAGAAGTTTGCCCGCTGGCCATAAACACCTCCACCAATTCACACCTTCCTTTTTTTTCTTCCTATCTCAGACTCCCACATAAATGTGTTGGCCAGCTTATCTCATCTCAGCCTGAGGGTGTTATTACTCAGGGTCCTGTGACTTATAAATGTGTGTTGCTCACACACACACGCAGACGCACAAACACACACAGACACACACATGTGAAGCATCCTGGCGGTCCATCAGGTGCATGCATTAGTATGCAGCGCCTCTTCTCTACTGTATCCTCAATGCACATACTGATCTTTCCCTCGCAGTAGACTCCCAATTCATCCATCCATCCATCCATTTTCTACCGCTTGTCCCTTTTGGGGGTCGCTGGAGCCTATGTCAGCTGCACGGGCAGAAGGCGGTGTACTCCCTGGACAAGTCGCCACCTCATCACAGGGCCAACACAGATAGACAGACAACATTCACACTCACATTCACACACTAGGGCCAATTTAGTGTTGCCAATCAACCTATCCCCAGGTGCATGTCTTTGGAGGTGGGAGGAAGCCGGAGTACCCGGAGAGAACATGCAAACTCCTGGTGCATTGGCCAGGAATCGGACCCGGGTGGCAAGTGTGAATTCTACCACTAAACCACCAATGCAATCCTAATTCACACATCATATATATGCCGACAAAGGCAAACGAAATGGTTCTAAATACATTTTTTTGGATAATTTTGGTTTTAAACTTGATTTTAGTAAGCATTTTTGTGCACGTTTTTGCCCACAACAAGAAGTGCTATTGTACAAAACCAGTGAAGTCGGCACGTTGTCCATTCATCCATTTTCTACCGCTTATTCCCGTTGGGGTCGCGGGGAACGCTGGTGCCTATCTCAGCTACACTGAAAAAAATACCTCATTAGATTTACTTAAAAAAATTATTGTAAGTATTTGCACGCAAATGATTTAAGTAAAATTTAATGCTGCAATATCAACTATCACTCGCTTGCCAGTATCAGTATATAACATAACAGTTGTGAAGATATTAAGTAACAGTTACTTAATTACATCCAAGTTTTAAGTCATATTTATTTAAACAAATTAAGTAAAGTCTACTTGTTTCTCATCAGCAGGAACATCATTTTACTCAAAATTTTAAGTAAATTTTATATACCATATTTCCTTGAATAGCCGTCGGAGCGCTAATTATTTTAAACCCTCTTCTCACTCCTGCGCTTATCAATGGCGTGCAGGAATTAATGAGTGTGTTTAAAAAGACTTTAATAAGAATTTATTCTGCGGCCACGGCACGGTGGTTAGGGACCATTGGTCTACAGCATGTCATCGCACCCACTTTTACATCTTTCTGTCTATGTGCCGGAAGGACGAATGCGTTTCACTGTTTCTAATACGAGATTGCAATGCATACTTGCTCAACAGCCATACCTTTTACACTGACGGGTGTGATATAAACAACTTTAACATTCTTACTAATATGCGCCACACTCTGTGAACCCACACCAAATACATTTCTGATAAACATCGACTCTGTAACACATTATAAACGCAAGATAAGAATTACCCATAATGCCACCTTGCAGGGCTCTGTGAAGTGATCCTAAAGGCCGGAGCAGAGCCAGTCGGCCAGAGCCTGTTGTGCTGTACGCATGATTTTCAGAGTAAAGTTTATGTAATATTTTTAGGTTTATGTACATACAACTATTAAAGATTTAAATGGTATGAGGAAACATAGGTAAAACTTAATCTTCCCCCATAATTCATGTATTACGTTAATAAAATGTTTAATTTTACTTAAGAAACTCTAGTTCTTACTGAATGTTAAAAATATTAGGTATAAATTATGACAGTTACTCTAATAGAGTTTACAGCTCCAAAAAGTCACTTTTTTCAGTGTACAATAGGGTGGAAGGTGGCGTACACCCTGGACAAGCCGCCAACACAGATAGACAGACAACATTCACACTCACATTCACACACTAGGGCCGATTTAGTGTTGCCAATCAACCTATCCCCAGGTGCATGTCTTTGGAAGTGGGAGGAAGCCGGAGTACCCGGAGGGAACCCACGCATTCACGGGGAGAACATGCAAACTCCTGGTGCATTGGCCAGGAATCGGACCCGGGTCTCCGGCATGGCAGGCGGGAATTCTACCACTGAATCACCAATGCATTCCTAATTTCCACATCATATACATATGCCGACAAAGGCTAGCGAAATGGTTATAAATTACATTTTTTTGGATAATTTTGGCTTTATACTTGATTTTAGTAAGCATTTTTGTGTAAGTTTTTGTCCAAAACAAAAAGTGCTATTGTACAAAACCAGTGAAGTTGGGACGTTGTGTAAATTGAATAGACTGCAAATCCAAGATATTTGATGTTCGAATTGAGAAACAGTTTTTTTTGTTGCAAAAAATCATTAATTTAGAATTTAATGGCAGCAACACATTGCAAAAAAGTTGGCACAGGGCCATTTTTACCACTGTGTTACATGGCCTTTCCTTTCAACAACACTCAGTAAACGTTTGGGAACTGAGGACAGCATTTTTTTTAAGCTTTTCAGGTGGAATTCTTTCCCATTCTTGCTTGATGTACAGATAATAATAATAATAATAATAGATTTTATATGTAAAAAGCACTTTACGTTGAGTGAAAAACCTCAAAGTGCTACAGTGTATCCATCCATCCATCCATCTTCTTCCGCTTATCCGAGGTCGGGTCGCGGGGGCAACAACCTAAGCAGGGAAACCCAGACTTCCCTTTCCCCAGCCACTTCGTCCAGCTCTTCCCGGGGGATCCCGAGGCGTTCCCAGGCCAGCCGGGAGACATAGTCTTCCCAACGTGTCCTGGGTCTTCCCCGTGGCCTCCTACCGGTTGGACGTGCCCTAAACACCTCCCTAGGGAGGCGTTCGGGTGGCATCCTGACCAGATGCCCGAACCACCTCATCTGGCTCCTCTCGATGTGGAGGAGCAGCGGCTTTACTTTGAGTTCCTCCCGGATGGCAGAGCTTCTCACCCTATCTCTAAGGGAGAGCCCCGCCACACGGCGGAGGAAACTCATTTCGGCCGCTTGTACCCGTGATCTTATCCTTTCGGTCATGACCCAAAGCTCATGACCATAGGTGAGGATGGGAACGTAGATCGACCGGTAAATTGAGAGCTTTGCCTTCCGGCTCAGCTCCTTCTTCACCACAACGGATCGGTACAACGTCCGCATTACTGAAGACGCCGCACCGATCCATCCGCCTGTCGATCTCACGATCCACTCTTCCCTCACTCGTGAACAAGACTCCTAGGTACTTGAACTCCTCCACTTGGGGCATTCCACCCTTTTCCGGGCGAGAACCATGGACTACACTACAGTGTATTAAAAAAAAATAATAATACAAAAAAAATAAAATAAAAACTAGACCAGTCTGATAGCTAGAACTAGTATGCATACATCTAAAAAAAAGTTGTTTTTAATTTTTAAAAGAAGGGTTTTTGAGCCTGTTTTAAAATAATCCACAGTCTGTGGTGCCCTCATGTGGTCAGGGAGAGCGTTCCACAGTCTCCCATTGTTCGTAGCTTTGTCCTCAGAGGTTGGAGGAGGTTAGCCTGTCCAGAGCGGAGGTGTCGTGTGGAGGATTTGGGGGTGAGTAGTTCTTTGAGGTAGAGGGAGGCACCGGTGGGTTAGCAGGGAGACTTTGTATTCAATCCTGAGTGGAACAAGAAGCCAGTGAAGGGATTTGAGATTTGGTGCGATATGGAGATAGGTTCACACTCTCATCAGGATCCTAGCAGCACTATTCTAAATGTATTGCAGCTTCTGGATGTTCTCGCCGGGGATCCTGACAAAAAGTGCGTTGCAGTAGTCTAGCTTGGAGGAGACAAAGGCGTGGACGAGCCTTTCGGCATCAGAGAGTGAGCGAGGGGCGGAGTTTAGTAATGTTCCGGAGGTGGTAGAAGGAGGTCTTGCACGGTTGTTTTATTTGAGCCTCAAAGGTCAAGTGAGGGTCCATAACGTTAGTACAGTATCAGTCGAGGAAAATGATCAAATTACATAAATAACATAGAGTAATTTGATTTTGATATACTTTTTTTATCTTGATAGATTGACATTTAACACTAATAAGTTGACTAATGAACATTATTACATTATTTATTCAGAAAAAAAGACAAAATACTATTAACCGCTACATGTAAGTGTAAAAAACCCACAACAACATTATGATTTAAACAATTTCAGAATGTGCTTGTTCTATTTTTAAAGAAAGAAAACAATCTGAAGTTGTCTTTATTTTCAAAATAAGTAGATTTTTCTCCATTTGGCTTCCGATCTAAAATGAGTTTGACACCCCCTGGTGTAGAAGAATCCCATCAAAATGATGATTAAAAGCCTACTGAAATGAGATTTTCTTATTTAAACGGGGACAGCAGGTCCATTCTATGTATCATACTTGATCATTTCGCGATATTGCCATATTTTTGCTGAAAGGATTTAGTAGAGAACATCGACGATAAAGTTCGCAACTTTTGGTCGCTAATAAAAAAGCCTTGCCTTTACCGGAAGTAGCAGACGATGTGCGCGTGACATCACTGGTTGTAGAGCTCCTCACATCTTCATATTGTTTACAATCATGACCACCAGCAGCTAGAGCGATTCGGACCGAGAAATCGACAATTTTCCCATTAATTTGAGCGAGGATGAAAGATTCGTGGATGACGAAAGTGAGAGTGAAGGACTAGAACAAGGGTAAGGAACCTATGGCTCGTGAGCCAGATGTGTCTCTTTTGATGACTGCATCTGGCTCTCGGATAAATCTGAGAAACTTATTAACACAATAAGTAATGAATAATTCCACTTGTAAGCAAAGTGTTAAAAATAACGTTCAAAATATAAAACATGCTCATGGATTTGAATCCATCCATCCTTTTTTCAACCGCACTTGTCCAAGAAGTTGCATTAAGGGTAAGAAGTGATTTATCTATTATTGGTTAGTTTAGGGCTTGACCTCCTGGGGGTTCTTCAGACCACCAAGCAGCGACATAAGAGCCTGTTTCAGGGTTTTAGTATTTTTTTTATTTTTCAATAAGTCTCTCAGTTGCTGTCCAGCAATTGTCTTTTTCTCTTTCGTTCTCGCTCGCGCTCCGGCTCCAGCCCCAACCCTGTCTCTCCTCTGGTCAGCTGCTTATAAACAGAGCGACAGGTGATTAGATAACAAGGCCCAGGTGAGCCATCTACGCACCTGTCGCTGATTTTGAGGCCAGTCCTGGCAACTCCCCGCTTCGCTGCAGGCCACGCCCACTCCACAGTTAGCTTCAGAATAATGTTATTACAAAGAATAAAAGACCTATTATACTCCAGAAATGTTGGTCTTACTTAAAAATGCATGCGTTTAGTTGTGTTCAGTGTTCAAAAAATACTATATGGCTCTTAGGGAAATACATTTTAAAATATTTGGCTTCTTGGCTCTCTCCGCCAAAAAGGTTCCGACCCCTGGACTAGAAGAAAGAAAAAAAAAAGTTAAAAATTTTTTAAAAAAAGGCGAGGGCAGTGAGAGCGATTCAGATGTTATTAGACACATTTACTAGGATAATTCTGGAAAATCCTTTATCTGCCTATTGTGTTACTAGTGTTTTAGTGAGATTATATGGAACCTGAAAGTCGGAGGGGTGTGGCCATGGGTGTGGTGACCGCCAGTGTCTCCGGTGGGAGGAGGTAATAGTCCGCAGCTGCAGGAGGACGCAAGCTCCGCTCATGTCTACGGTAAGAGCCGACTTATTACCACAATTTTCTCACCGAAACCTCCCGGTCCATGTTCGCTTGACCGCTCTGTTTTATAGTAAAGCTTCACCTTCGGGAATGTAAACAAGGAAACACCGGCTGTGTTTGTGTTGCTAAAGGCAGCTGCAATACACCGCTTCCCACCTACATCTTTCTTCTTTGACTTCTCCATTATTAATTGAACAATTTGCAAAAGATTCAGCAACACAGATGTCCAGAATACTGTGTGATTATGCGATTAAAGCAGACTACTTATAGCTTGGATCGGGCTGGAAAAAAATGTCCGCTACAACCCGAGACGTCAAACGCACGCGTCATCATACGCGTCACGTTTTCAACAGGATACTTCGCGGGAAATTTAAAATTGTAATTTAGTAAACTAAAAAGGCCGTATTGGCATGTGTTGCAATGTTAATATTTCATCATTGATATATAAACTATCAGACTGCATGGTGGGTAGTAGTGGGTTTCAGTAGGCCTTTAAGTCATCTCTTAAGTCCAACATTTGCGACCACTGACCTTACGCAAAAAAAAAAAAAAAAAAAAAGTCCTACTGACACCCGTCCATCCTCCATACCTGTCTGTTGTTGGCCAGGTTGTAGGGACACTCCATGAACTGCTGCAGGGTGCATCCCGACCAGTCGGAGCCCTCATAGCAGGAAGGCAGCTCCTCGGGCGTGGGCGTGCGTCCGTCGCACATGTGCAGCGACGTCTTCCACGTGGCGCCCCGCTGGACATGCCTCCACTCGCTGAGGTACCGGGACACTGGGTCTCTTAGCAGCGTGATGTAGTAGAACTTCCTGGGAACGGCAAAGAAACAACAAATCGGATTAATCGCGGGATAAATCTGCTTTTGACACAAGTAAAAACAAAGCCTGAAGTGTGCATTTGGGAGACAGGGACAAAACCTGCGAGCGTCCGCCCGGAGATCGAACCCCGGCCGATAGAGATGCGCGGATAGGCAATTATATCATCCGCAACCGCATCACCAAAGTCGTCATCCACCTGCCGTCCACCCAAACCAACATTTTATCACAACCGCACCCGCCCGCTGAAACACATCAGAGGTCGGCCCCCTTTACCACTCACAGAGCTATTTAAACCTGTTTCACAGAGTAATGAAGACAATTGGAGCCGCTAACGTTCTCGCAAATATCCAATTGGCGTTCATCCTGATGACAAGAATATGGGTGTGCTGTGAAGCCATTGCCTTAGACACCTTCAACAACATGTACGAACCGATTGTTAGTCCGGCAACATGTTGTGTGCAGCTTCCGCAATCACACATACAAGATTGAAAGGCATACTGGGTGATACAGAGATACAAACAACTTCAACACTTACTAATATGCGCCACGCTGTGAAGCCACACCAAACAAGATTGACAAACACATTTCGGGAGAACATCCTCACAGTAACACAACATAAACGCAACACAACAAATACCCAGAATCCTTTGTATCCGTGACATTTCCTGAATATATTTAAACCCCCACGCCCTCAACCCCGCCAACCTTAACGACGCAAGGGGCAGGGGGGTTGCTGCTAGCGGGGTGTATAAAATAGTCAGGAATTGTCATGGATACAAAGGATTCTGGGTATTTGTTGTGTTCCGTTTATGTTGTGTTACTGTAAGGATGTTCTCCCAAAATGTGTTTGTCAATCTTGTTTGGTGTGGCTTCAGAGCGTGCCGCATATTACTAAGAGTGTTAAAACTGTTTATGTCACAACCATTAGTGTACTCTGTGTCACCCAGTATGCCTCGCAGTCGTGTGCGTGTTGCTGCAGAAGCCACACACAACATGATACTGGACTGACAAGCAGATCGTGTGTGATGTAGAAGGCGACAAAGTCAATGGCTTCATAGCACGCACTAATACTTAATATCTGGGTGACTACCGGCAGTCATTCTATAGAATATTAACGTCTCCTATTGTCTTCTTCGCTTTGTGACACGGGTCTTAAATGGCTCTTTGAATGGCAAAGGATACCGATCCTAGAACCATGTTTATCAAATATTTCCGGATGGTTAAACCGCCACCCACCCGAATCGAATTAAAATCTATTTTTTCGTCATGTCACCCGCCCGACCCGCGGTTTATCCGCGGACTCCGCGGATGAGACCGCAAACTACTGGGCGAGTCATACCAAAGACTATAAAAATGGGAGCCATTACCTCCCTGCTTCGAACTCAGCATCAAGGGTTGGAACTGGGGGTTAAATCACCAAAAATGATTCCCGAGCGCGGCCACCGCTGCTGCTCACTGCTCCCCTCACCTCCCAGGGGGTGGAACAAGTGAGAGAGTAATTTCACCACAACTTGTGTGTGTGAGACTATCAGTGATACTTTAAAACGAGCGACTTCGCTCACGGCGGAAAAGGGGTTAGTGCGTCTGCCTCACAATACGAAGGTCCTGAGTAGTCAGGGTTCAATCCCGGGCTTGGGATTGAACTGCGTGGGTTCCCTCCGGGTACTCCGGCTTCCTCCCACTTCCCAAGACATGCACCTGGGGATAGATTGATTGGCAACACTAAATTGGCCCTAGTGTGTGAATGTTGGCCCTGCGATGAGGTGGCGACTTGTCCAGGGTGTACCCCGCCTTCCGCCTGATTGTAGCTGAGATAGGCACCAGCGCCCCCCCGCCACCCCAAAGGGAATAAGCGGTAGGAAATGGATGGATGGACTTAACTCACACCAATTGTGTTTACCAGGGTGTAATACCGCCGATGACCAAGCGAGGGCGGTGTTTACTGCACAATGTGCAGAAGGATGCTGCTCTCTGCACTTGGTGAGATTATTTGCGTTTATGAAAAAAGAGGGGAGGTCAACATGGAAGAAAGGACTCCGTCAGGTCAGAACAAAACAAAAAAACATGCTGTACAAGCAGATCTTATTCTGCAACACACACATCCTTCCTCTGGTCGCAGGTTTTTGGGACTGCCCCCCCGAGGGATGACTCATGCTGCATCTGAGATTTTGTCTTCTCCGGTGTGTGTGTGTGTTATACATAACGGTGCATATCACGTCCACCGCCATCCCCCCGGAAAAGAAACTCCCACCAGAGCAAAGACCTTTCCATGCCTTCAAACTCCACCTAATTACTGCAGTCTAATCAATCAACACATTCTCATTAAGCACACACACACACACACACACACACACACACACACACACACACACTGAATGAGTGTGTGCCCACCAGCAATGGTATGGCTTTATCTGCATGCACACACACACTTGAGGAATGTTTGCAAAAATACTTATTATACATGACAAGAGAACTAAGCACTGCTAAATAAAACCCCCCCAAAATATTATATATTATATTTAAAGGCCTACTGAAACCCACTGGTACCGCCCACGCAATCTGATAGTTTATATATCAATGATGGAATATTAACATTGCAACACATGCCAACACGGTTACAATTTTAAATTTCCCGCGGAGTTTCTTGTTGAAAACGTCGCGTATGATGACGTGTGTTTGTGAAATTATTTGTTGGAAGGGACATATAAGCTCAGCACCACTTACGGCTAAAAGTCGTCTCTTTTAATCTCATAATTACACAGTATTTTGGACATCTGTGTTGCTGAATATTTTGCAAATTGTTCAATTAATAATGGAGACGTCAAAGAAGAATGCTGTTGGTGGAAAGCGGTGGATTGCAGCTGCCTTTAGCACCGAAACACAGCCGGTGTTTCTTTCTTTGTTGTGAAGCTTTAACACAGAGCGGTCAAGCGAACATGTTTCTCTACGTCAGGGGTGTCAAAGTCAAATACAGAGTGGGCCAAAATTTTAAACTGAACAAAGCCGCGGCCCAAGGGTTGAACAAATGAACCTTTTAATAGGGACCCAAACAATGGCATATCAAATAAAATTTAAATAAAAATTGAGTGCCTCTTTTCTATTTGCAGCATTCTGAGGTAAATATCAAAATAAACTTTGTCCACAGGCTAATAATGAATTTGAAAAAAAAAATAACAATAATAAATGAATCAAACATTCAAGCCTTGAAGTAACAAGAGAAAGTGCATGAATAAATTGTTAATTATTGCTCAATTTGCTACACTGATTTGCTTGAACAATGAATATGGAACAAGCAATAATAATATAACTTAATAGTGCAAAATCAACATTAAAAAAACAAACGAAAAAAAATAAATGGTCAAATAAATACAATTCCAATAAAACATCTAATGCCTCTTTTCTATTTGCAGCCTTCTGAGATAAATATCAACATTACATTTTTCCACAGGCTAATAAATCTTAAAATAAAATAATAATGAGATGGGTGGGGTTGCTGGTGGGGGCCGGGTTTTGGTGGTAGTCAGTGCTGCAAGGGGTTCTGGGTATTTGTTCTGTTGTGTTTATGTTGTTTTACAGTGCGTATGTTCTCCCGAGATGTGTTAGTCATTCTTGTACGGTGTGGGTTCACAGTGTGGCGCATATTTGTAACAGTGTTAAAGTTGTTTGTACGGCCACCCTCAGTCTGACCTGTATGGCTGTTGAGTAAGTACACCAGGCATTCGCTTAAGTGTGTGTACAAGTCGCATATATCATGTGACTTGGCCAGCTGTTTGTATGGAGTAAAAGCGGACGTGACAACATATTGTAGACAACGTTAAAGGCAGAGTTTTTATAGTACCAGCGAGCCAGCTCTAATGTTAATTTGATATTGCCTCAAGGGCCAAATGAAATTGTACGGGGCCAGAGTTTGACACCCATGCTCTACGTCAACCAGCATGTTTTTGGATGGGAAAATTGTGATATTAAGTCGGCTCATACCGGAGACATCAGTGGATTACGCGTCCTCCTGCAGTAGCTGTTTAAAAGGCAGCTGTGAGCATTTTGCTGGCGACATCTGTCCCGACTTGGACTGTGGTGGGGTTTGTTTTCCAGAGGTGCAGAACGGCGGAAGGTAAGAACATTATCTAATGATTGCTATAAAAAAAGGAAGAAAAGGCGCGCACAAGGCGGAAGTACAAAAACCTGCACAAAGGCAGAAACTATGAACATGAAACAAAACTCGATAACTGTGACCTGAAGAAACAAAAACTTACGTGGCATGGCAAGAAGCATGACTATGAACAGTTTCAGAGGTGGCATGGCATGAAGTGAAGAGAGGTAAAGTCGCCAGGGGAACTTCCTGGCAACTTTCGGTTGAAATAATACAGTTGATTGAACAGGTGCGTGAGTCAAAACAAATCAGGTGCGTGACATGACAGGTGAAACTAATTGTTTGGCATGGTAACAAAGCAAACGAGGAAGTGCAAAGACAGGAAACAATGGAGTCTTAAGCAAAACAGAACGTAACCAAACAAAAGATGATCACAAGACATGACAGATATCATCGATTTTTTACAGCTGGTCCCTCATAATTTGGTGAAACTACAATGATAAATGACACAATATGTTCCTGCATGTCAGCAGACTAAATTAGGAGCCTTTGTTTGTTTACTTACTACTAAAAGACAAGTTGTGTCAGGCTTGCCACTGACAGTTTGTCTGTTTTTTAGTTTTTCCTGTGTGTGTTTAGTATTTCCTGGCCTTTAGTTCTTATTTTGGTTCAGCTTCCTGTTTGTCTCCCTGTGTGCTGTTTTCCCTCAGCTGCGGCTGATTGGCACCTGGCCACTCCTGTGGTCAATCAGCCCGCTCCCCTTTGACCTGCTTTGTTCCTCCAGTCACTGCTGGATTATTGTCGCTCTTGTGTCGTTGCTACCTGTCGTGTCGCGCTTGTCGTATCTTTGCAGCGTAGCGGTAAGCTATATTTCGTTGGCTATTTGTAGCTTACTGGCTTTTGTGCCCTGCTTCCAGTTTTCATTGTTCTTAGCCTAGTTTGTTATCCGCCCACGTGCACGCTTTTTTTTTTTGTACCCTTTGTTTGGTTTTGTTCTAGTATTTTATATTAAATCATGTTTTCCTATCCAATGCCTGCCTCCATCTCTGCATCTTGGGGTTTGTCACGCACCTGTGTTTTGATTGTTACTTTAGTATTTAAGCCTGCCTTCGACCTCGGCTCGTTCTTGGTTCGTTATTTGCTTCGTGCAACTCTCACGTTGGCTTCTCTGCTTTATATATACTTGTGCTAAGTTATGCCTTAGCTTCTCGTGCGATCGGCACGTCACTTTGGGACTTTCAAACTTCCCTGCTACGTTTAGCATTAGCTTCCCGTGCGTAGGCACGCACTTTATTTTGCCTTTTGTAGCAGTGTTCTTTTAATTTTTGCATATTAAATGAAGTTTTACCTGCAATCCCGGCCTGTCTTGGTCCTCGTGCATCCTGGGGTGACACTACGCGCATACAAAATGTGTTCCCGACGTGACAAATAGGAGCCTTTTTTTTTGGCTTATTTACTAATTTACTTACTATCTATCTATCTATCTATCTATCTATCTTTCTAATACAAGATAAGTTGTCAAGTATGTTCACTATTTTATTTAAGGACAAACTTGCAATAACAAACATATCTCTAATGTACCCTAAGGTTTTTTGTTGAAATCAAGCCAATAATACAATTTTTTGTTGTCCCCTTTTTAAAAAAAAAAAAGTATCGAAATGATTTTGGTACCGGTACCAAAATATTGGTATCCGGACAACACTAGTAACTAGTATATCATTGTGAACAACTCAAGCCGTCGTCTTGCGGGTTCCAGGGACCACCAAGGAAGGACATGCCTCTGAGCAGATGTAGACTTCTTTATTTTCCAATAAACAAACGTCTTTTGCATGTTGCTTTTCAGCCTTCCCGTTGTCTGCGTCTGCCTCTCACTCTCGCTCTCTTCCCGGTTGCAGGCGCTGCTGCTCGTGTTGTCGTCTCTCTCTCGTTCCTTCCTCGTATGGGTTGCTCTCGCTCCGCACCATCACCAGCCCCGTTCTCTCCTAATTCTCCTCTTTTATACAACGACAGGAGGTACATTATTCGTGTACAGGTGCGCGATCCACACACCTGATCTTGTTTTGTGTTAAAATAAAGCCAATTATCCTATTTTTTTTGTGGTCCCCCAAAGTATCGAAATACATTTTGGTATCGGGACAACATTGACAACCAAATAATAAAACAAGGTGACTCCGTAAAAAATCTGGGTATTATCTTCGACCCTACTCTCTCCTTTGAGTCACACATTAAAAGCGTTACTAAAACGGCCTTCTTTCATCTCCGTAATATCGCTAAAATTCGCTTCATTCTGTCCACTAAAGACGCTGAGATCATTATCCATGCGTTTGTTACGTCTCGTCTCGATTACTGTAACGTATTATTTTCGGGTCTCCCCATGTCTAGCATTAAAAGATTACAGTTGGTACAAAATGCAGCTGCTAGACTTTTGACAAGAACAAGAAAGTTTGATCACATTACGCCTGTACTGGCTCACCTGCACTGGCTTCCTGTGCACTTAAGATGTGACTTTAAGGTTTTACCTAATTACGTATAAAATACTACACGGTCTAGCTCCATCCTATCTTGCCGATTGTATTGTACCATATGTCCCGGCAAGAAATCTGCGTTCAAAAGACTCCGGCTTATTAGTGATTCCTAAAGCCCAAAAAAAGTCTGCGGGCTATAGAGCGTTTTCCGTTCGGGCTCCAGTACTCTGGAATGCCCTCCCGGGTAACAGTTCGAGATTCTACCGCATTTAAGTCTCACCTTCAAACTCATCTGTATACTCTAGCCTTTAAAAAGACCTCCTTTTTAGACCAGTTGATCTGCCGCTTCTTTTCTTTCTCCTATGTCCCCCCCTCCCTTGTGGAGGGGGTCCGGTCCGATGACCATGGATGAAGTACTGGCTGTCAGGAGTCGAGACCCAGGATGGACCGCTCGCCTGTATCGGTTGAGGACATCTCTACGCTGCTGATCCGCCTCCGCTTGAGATGGTCTCCTGTGGACGGGACTCTCGCTGCTGTCTTGGATCCGCTTGAACTGAACTCTCGCGGCTGTGTTGGAGCCACTATGGATTGAACTTTCACAGTATCATGTTAGACCCGCTCGACATCCATTGCTTTCGGTCCCCCCATCTGAGGTCCTCTCCAAGGTTTCTCATAGTCAGCATTGTCACTGGCGTCCCACTGGATGTGAATTCTCCCTGCCCACTGGGTGTGAGTTTTCCTTGCCCTTTTGTGGGTTCTTCCGAGGATGTTGTAGTCGTAATGATTTGTGCAGTCCTTTGAGACATTTGTGATTTGGGGCTATATAAATAAACATTGATTGATTGATTGAACACTACTTCACTATAATAAACAGCACCACACACACACACACACACACACATGCAGAGGCATGAGTGTGTGTTGGGTTCAGTGGGGGTGCAGAAGGGGCGGGTGGAAAGGTTTGAATGTTAACTACCTTATCACTCTAATTTCACACTCTCTCCTCCAGTCACACACACACACACACACACACACACACACACACACACACACTGAGAGAAACCACCCTGTTGCCTCCAGTCTCGTATGCGAGGACTGATTAGCGGGGAGGGGGGTGTCGCACACTTGCGGGGGCCCTAATCCCAGCCCTGAGGGGAGGTTCTGTGTGTCGGTGCTGCTGCCTCAGCTTGGAGGCCACCTGTCTCCTCATTAGCACCACCCCGCCCCCAGTTTTGTTTGTTTTTTTGCAGCTCCGGATCTATCCCCTCCTCTTATTTTTTTTCTCTGCGTTATCCCCCTCTCTGTCCCCTGACCATGATTTAGCAAACTAGAGGGACATAACGGTACTGTGACCTCATCACGCTGCGAGGATGAGGTCATGCTCTGCAGGTGCAAGTCATTGATGAGTCACTCATCATTGGCGCACAGCACACCTGGGAAAATCAAAGCTCGTTGAGCTTTTTAATCTTTTTAGATCTTTAAAGTCCTACTGAAACCCACTACTACCCACCACACAGTCTGATAGTTTATATATCAATGATGTAATATTAACATTGCAACACATGCCAATACGGCCGCTTTAGTTTACTAAATTGCAATTTTAAATTTCCCGCGGAGTTTCCTGTTGAAAATGTCTCTTTTCATCGCCCAATTAAACAGTATTCTGGACATCTGTGTTGCTGAATCTTTTGCAATCTGTTCAATTAATAATGGAGAAGTCAAAGTAGAAAGATGGAGGTGGGAAGCTTTTCGCCTTTAGCCACACAAACACACGGTGTTTCCTTGTTTAAAATTCCCGCAGGTGAAGCTTTACTATGAATCACTTGTCAACCGGCAGGTTTCGGTGAGAAAATTGTGGTAAAAAGTCGCCTCTTACCGGAGATCAGCGGAGCTTCTGTCCCGCTGCAGCTTCGTGACTTCTCTCAGAGACTGGCGTCAACACACCCGTGGTACTATTTAACTCACTAAAACACTAGCAACACAATAGAAAGATAAGGGATTTCCCAGAATTATTCTAGTAAATGTGTCTAAAAACATCTGAACCGCTCCCAATGTAATCCTTATTTTTTTAAACTTTATTAATTAATTAATTTATTTCTTGTCCGTCACTCTAAATTTCCTCATCCACGAATCTTTCATCCTCGCTCAAATTAATGGGGAAATTGTCGCTTTCTCGGTCCGAATAGCTCTTGCTGCTGGAGGCTCACGTTATAAACAATGTGAGGATGTGAGGAGCCCTCACACCAGTGATGTCATCGTCTGCTACTTCCGGTAAAGACAAGGCTTTTTTATTAGCGACAAAAAGTTGCGAACTTTATCGTCGATGTTCTCTACTAAATCCTTTCAGCAAAAATATGGCAATATCGCGAAATGATCAAGTATGACACATAGAATGGACCTGCTATCCCCGTTTGAATAAGAAAATCTAATTCCAGTAGGCCTTTAAGATGGAAAGTGTAGCTGCCATTATGATGTGCATTCATGTTTTCTAATGACCGTAAGTCTTGAACTATACAAAGTATTTAAATGGTTTGCACGATGGTGGAGAGGCGGAGCCTACGGTCCGACAGAGAGGCAGGGCACGGCTGGACTTTAGCCGCTAGCTAGTTCGCCATGTCTTAAAGCAGTGGTCCCCAACCACCGGGCCGCGGCTCGATTGGTACCGGGCCGCAGAATATTTTTTTATTAATTTTATTATTTTTTAATTAAAAAAAAATAATAAAATAAAAAATAAAACAAATATATATATATATATATATATATATATATATATATATATATATATAATATATATATATATATTTATTAAAACAACATAAAAACACAATATACACTTACAATTAGTGCACCCACCCAAAAAAACCTCCCTTTTTCATGACAAAGAAAAATAAAAAATCTCCCCCTGCCCCACCCCCAAACGGGGCCGCGGGACAAATTATCAAGCGTTGACCAGTCCGCAGCTACAAATAGGTTGGGTACCACTGTCTTAAAGCACCTCTTCTTGAGGGCGTTTCAATGTTATAACTTCACCTTTATCGTCAGTTTTTAAGCCGAAATGCGTCCGTTCTCCCTCTTCACCTTATCCCAATAAACATCTGTTCAGTATTTTAACATGATTGATTATGAGGCATTACAAGCCACAAAATGCAACGGGTCCGTCAGACCCGCAAACGCTGGCTGAGTAACAACTATATGAACGTTGCACGGAAAATTTCTCAGCCGGTTTCTGCATCCCACAGGGATTCTACTTTTGTGTTTCTGCACCTGCGGGGATTGGGGGGGTTCTCAGAGTCATTCACATCGACATCCCCCTGGGTTGTGACTTTGTCCTTGCCCTGATGTGGGCTCTGAACCGAGGATGTCGTTGTGGCTTGTGCAGCCCTTTGAGACACTTGTGATTTAGGGCTAAATAAATAAACAATGATTAATTGATGATGAGTTTGAATGTCCTCCCCGTGAATGCGTGGGTTCCCTCTGGGTACTCCGGCTTCCTCCCACTTCCAAGGACATGCACCTGGGGATAGGTTGATTGGCAACACTAAATTGGCCCTAGTGTGTGAATGTTGTCTGTCTATCTGTGTTGGCCCTGCGATGTGGTGGCGACTTGTCCAGGGTCTACCCCGCCTTCCGCCCGATTGTAGCTGAGATAGGCACCAGCTCCCCCGGCAACCCCAAATGGTAGCTTGCTGGGGCAGCGGGCTGAGAGTGAGGGACGCAAACAGACTGGAAAAGCTGGTAGAGAAGGTCAGTAACGAGGTGGGAGCGGAGCTAGACTCTCTGGCGGTGCTGTCAGAGATGAGAAGTCTAGCAAAACTCCTAGCCATTATGGACAACACCTCCCACCCACTACACTCGGACCTTGCGGAGAGAATGAGCACGTTCAGTGGAAGGCTCAGACTCCCAAAATGTAACAAGGAAACGACACAGGAGGTCCTTCATACCGACAGCCATCAGACTGTATAAAGCATATGTTCCTTGACTGCACTTAAATGTAGAATATATTTATATTATTCATATAATATACGTTATATATTCCATCCCATCCATTTTCTACCGCTTATTCCCTTTCGGGGTGGCGGGGGGGCGCTGGCGCCTATCTCAGCCACAATTGGGCGGAAGGCGGGGTACACCCTGGACAAGCCGCCACCTCATCGCAAGGCCAACACAGATAGACAGACAACATTCACACTCACATTCACACACTAGGGCCAATTTAGTGTTGCCAATCAACCTATCCCCAGGTGCATGTCTTTGGAAGTGGGAGGAAGCCGGAGTACCCGGAGGGAACCCACGCATTCACGGGGAGAACATGCACACTCCACCCAGAAAGATCCCGAGCCTGGATTTGAACCCAGGACTGCAGAACCTTCGTATTGTGAGGCAGACGCACTAACCCCTCTGCCACCGTGAAGCCCACTTTATATATTATTTATTATTATTGTTTATTGTGAGCGAACTGTGGTGCTGAATTTCCCCCAGGGATCAATAAAGTACTTTCTATTCTATTCTAATGGCATGTCTTCCGAAACATTTGGAGCACAACCTATAGGGGGCGCCACTGATGAGAAAGAAGCAGAACGCCCAGTGATGACCTCATGGACAATCCCCCCCCCTCTTGGTGAGTAAAAGTTGCTGGTCTCCTGCCAGCCAAGTTACATGAGCGAACAGGCCACAGTGCATTCCTGTCCTGCATATCTCTGGCACTCACAAGAGGGGGACCCTTCCCAGCTTTTCACGCCTTGCGTTTTTTTTTTTTTTTGTTCGTCGTAACATCCGACTATAACAGGGGTCGGGAACCTTTTTGGCTGAGAGAGCCTTGAAAGCCAAATATTTTAAAATGTATTTCCGTGAGAGCCATATAATAGTTTTTAACAATGAATGTAACTAAATGCCTGCATTTTTTTTAGTAAGACCAACATTTTTAGAGTATTGTAGGTTTCTTATTCTTTTTAATAACATTGTTATTCTGAAGCTAACCGATAATAAATCAAATACTTCTTATCATGAATGCGACTTCTTGAACAGGTGCGGTAGAAAACGGATATTTTGACACTGTGATTACCAGCGTAGTTATGTAGGCAGGTAAGTATTGTTATTGCCCAAGTACAACACAACTTTGTTGATTGACTGATTGATTGGATTAGACAAACAAACAGTGTTTAGGGTCACAGAACCGCTATGGGGAGAAAAAAAAAACTCCAGAGCAAAGCATCAATCAATCAATCAATGTTTATTTATATAGCCCCAAATCACAAATGTCTCAAAGGACTGCACAAATCATTACGATTACAACATCCTCGGAAGAACCCACAAAAGGGCAAGGAAAACTCACACCCAGTGGGCAGAGAGAATTCACATCCAGTGGGACGCCAGTGACAATGCTGACTATGAGAAACCTTGGAGAGGACCTCAGATGTGGGCAACACCCCCTCTCTAGGGGACCGAAAGCAATGGATGTCGAGCGGGTCTAACATGATACTGTGAAAGTTCAATCCATAGTGGCTCCAACACAGCCGCGAGAGTTCAGTTCAAGCAGATCCAAGACAGCAGCGAGAGTCCCGTCCACAGGAAACCATCTCAAGCGGATCAGCAGCGTAGAGACGTCCCCAACCAATACAGGCGAGCGGTCCATCCTGGGTCCAGACGAGCGGTCCATCCTGGGTCTCGACTCTGGACAGCCAGTACTTCATCCATGGTCATCGGACCGGACCCCCTCCACAAGGGAGGGGGGGACATAGGAGAAAGAAAAGAAGCGGCAAATCAACTGGTCTAAAAAGGAGGTCTATTTAAAGGCTAGAGTATACAGATGAGTTTTAAGGTGAGACTTAAATGCTTCTACTGAGGTAGCATCTCGAACTGTTACCGGGAGGGCATTCCAGAGTACTGGAGCCCGAACGGAAAACGCTCTATAGCCCGCAGACTTTTTTTGGGCTCTAGGAATCACTAATAAGCCGGAGTCTTTTGAACGCAGATTTCTTGCCGGGACATATGGTACAATACAATCGGCAAGATAGGCTGGAGCTAGACCGTGTAGTATTTTATACGTAAGTAGTAAAACCTTAAAGTCACAGGAAGCCAGTGCAGGTGAGCCAGTACAGGCGTAATATGATCAAACTTTCTTGTTCTTGTCAAAAGTCTAGCAGCCGCATTTTGTACCAACTGTAATCTTTTAATGCCAGACATGGGGAGACCCGAAAATAATACGTTACAGTAATCGAGACGAGACGTAACAAACGCATGGATAATGATCTCGGCGTCTTTAGTGGACAAAATGGAGCGAATTTTAGCGATATTACGGAGATGAAAGAAGGCCGTTTTAGACAAAGCATATATACGTATCACAACATACATCTCCAGACTTGCAACAGAGGGGAGGGAGTGGGGGGCTACGGTGGCGGGCTGCAGCTCTTCCGACACTGCCCAGTTGTCCATCACCCCTAAGGGATTCGCGTCAAGGGCGTTGGATGAATTATTCATTACATATCGTGTTAAGCAATGTCAGCTAACATTTATCTTGAGAGCCAGATGCAGTCATCAAAAGAGCCACATCTGGCTCTAGAGCCATAGGTTCCCTACCCCTGGACTATAACCTTTTGCACCTTTTATTTCTGCTTCTCGTCCGCAATCATGGCAGAAAAAGAAGAAGATGCTTTGTTTGGATTGGATTGTGCGCAGCTTTTTTTTTTTTTTGGTTTGTTGTGTTTGCATGACAATACACGCTCATTTTGCCAACTTGCACTTTTTCAGGTGTGTGTGTGTGTGTGTGTGCAGAGCAGAGCTTCTACTGCAGGGAGTGCCAGGCCTTAATTCACGGTCTCTCTGGGACTGTAGCTAAAGCAACGGTGTTAAAGACGCCATCCTTGGCCATCAGCGCTTGCTTTATGATTTTTAAAGCAGAGTGGAATGCTGCCATTATCTAAGTCCATTAAGCCATATCCTGCATTGATAGTTATGGCTTATTAGCTCCGGGAAAGCTATGCCTGCCTGAGCATTGATAATCGATTTGATCACAATCAAATCAGTGTTATTATCAGTGTTATTAGAATAATAAAACAGGATGTACAGTAGTCCTGCCTGCAATAAATAAAGTCCATAAGTCCTTTTATAGGCGTTATTTGCTGTTTTTTTTTTGTCAGGCTTGGACATGGATTGAGTGTGCTCCTTCGACGCAGCGGGATTACAGGACGAGCCAGGCATGATTTATTAAATAAACAAACACTATAATCAAAAATAATCAAACTAAGGGCGCTCACAAGGAGGTATAAAACTTGGCTACAAAATATAAACAGGAAACAAAAACACTTGCTCGATTGGCATGAATGAACTATGAACAGACAAAAACAAAAATAGCACAGTGGCATAAATACATAAACTTACTCGGCATGAAACTGTGGACGAGGACGTGAAGGTTTGAACAGCATGGGTAGGGTGCGTGCGAGTGTGAAGATCCCAGGACGAAGACGAGAAAAAGAGTGACTTAAATAGCTGTGATGATTAGTGAAAACAGGTGAGGCTGAGAACAGGGACGTGACAGGTGGAAACTAATGACGTTGGCATGGAAACAAACAAAACCAGGAAGTGCAAAACGTGACTGATTGTCCAAAATCAAAAACATAACATGACAAAACAAAACCTGATCCATAGATAGATAGATAGATATTACTTTATTGATTCCTTCAGGAGAGTTCCTTCAGGAAAATTAAAATTCCAGCAGCAGTGTACAGAGTTGAGATCAATTTAAAAAAAAAAAAAAAAAGTAAAACAGGTGTGACATGTTTATGAAGCGCTCGACTGTTGTTATACCGGTGGACGTGGAAAACAGTTTGAACGCCACCCCTATATTGTGGGGTTTTGAAATAGGCGATAATTAGAAGTAAAGATGATAAATGACGGTAATGCTTTAAAATGTAATATCGTAAATTATCGGTATCAGTCTTAAAGGTATCGGTATTGGTTTTAAAAATTACAGAGTGCCAAGAAACCTTAGAGGCCCTGCCTTTGTGTGCCGGCCCAGTCACATAATATATACGGCTTTTACACACACACACACACACACACACACACACACACACACACACACACACACACACACACACACACACACACACACACACACACACACACACACACACACACACACACACACACACACACACACACACAAAAGTGATTGCAAGCATACTTGGTCAACAGCCATACAGGTCACACTGAGGGTCGCTGTATAAACAACTTTAAAGGCCTACTGAAATGAGATTTTCTTATTTAAACGGGGATAGCAGGTCCATTCTATGTGTCATACTTGATCATTTCGCGATATTGCCATATTTTTGCTAAAAGGATTTAGTAGAGAACATCCACGATAAAGTTCGCAACTGGAAAAAAGCCCTGCCTCTACCGGAAGTCGCAGACGATGACGTCGCAAGTGTGAGGGCTCCTCACATATTCACATTGTTTTTAATGGGAGCCTCCAACAAAAAGTGCTATTCGGAAAGAGAAAACGACAATTTCCCTATTAATTTGAGCGAGGATGAAAGATTTATGTTTGAGAATATTGATAGCGACGGATTACAAAAAAAAAAAAAAAAACGCGATTGGGAAGGATTCCGATGTTTTTAGACACATTTACTAGGATAATTCTTGGAAATCCCTTATCTTTCTATTGTGTTGCTTGTGTTTTAGTGAGTTTAATAGTACCTGATAGTCGGGAGGGTCTTGACACCAAGTGTCTCAGGGAAGTCGACGGCAGCTTCATGGACGACACAAGCTCAGCTTTTCTCCGGTAAGAACTGACTTTTTAACCACAATTTTCTCACCGAAACCTGCTGGTTGACATTCCTTCTTGATTCATGTTCGCTTGACCGCGCTCTGATCCATAGTAACGTTTCACCTCCAGGAATTTTAAACAAGGAATCACCGTGTGTTTGTGTGGCTAAAGGCTAAAGCTTCCCAACTCCATCTTTCTACTGTGACTTCTCCAATATTAATTGAACAAATTGCAAAAGATTCAGCAACACAGATCTCCAAAATACTGTGTAATTATGCCGCTAAACCAGACGACATTTAGCTGTGTGTGTGCGCAGCGCTCATACTTCCTAAAAACCCGTGACGTCTTGCGTACACGTCATCATTACACAACGTTTCCGGGACGAAACTCCTGGGAAATTTAAAATTGTAATTTAGTAAACTAAAAAGGCCGTATTGGCATGTGTTGCAATGTTAATATTTCATCATTGATATATAAACTATCAGACTGCGTGGTCGCTAGTAGTGGGTTTCAGTAGGCCTTTAACACTGTTATAAATATGCGCCACACTGTGAACCCACACCAAACAAAAAAGAAAAATACATTTCGGGAGAACATCCGCACCGTAACACAACATAAAGAGAGCTGTCACCATGTTGACCTCTAACTTACGTATAATAATGATAATTCACCCTTATATATTCATCCATTCATGAGCGTCACTAATTAGATGACGAGGCATTTGGCTACCTTAAGAGAGTCATATGAATTTCTTCACTTTGACATTCAGAGCACTGGGCAGAAATCACATCGAGTCAACACTCGATGTGATTTCTGCATCGAGTGTTGTGCTCGATGCAGCTGTGGCAATTTGCTCTTATTTTACCGACTTCCTTTTCTCTCCTGTGATGTGTGTGTAAATGGGGCACTTTTTGTCTGTATCGCATATTTGTTGCCGCACCGGTGGCGGTTAAAGAACTTTTAATATATTTACCGATTGTTATTGTTGTTATTATTGTTATTTACTGATTGTTATGCTGATACCCTACTGTGCAATACTACCCTTCGAGTGCAATACGTCCGTCACTGATTGTTATTTATTACTTCGGTACTCTTGTCTTGTTCTGTATATCGTACAGTATTTTGTATTTCTATACTGTTTTGTATATTGTACAGGATTGCTTATTATTTTGATTGGATAGTAGTCTATTCATTTCAATTGTTAGTTTTTTCCTTTATTAGCTCTTGTGTTATTTATTTTACTCCATATTTGTTCCCACTACCGCACCTTAAATTGGAGTTTTTAATCTCATTATATGCAAATATAATGACAATAAAGTCCGTTCTATTCTATTCTAAACACAACAGAACAAATACCCAGAATCCTTTGCAGCACTAACTCTTCCGGAACGCTACAATGTATACCCCCGCTACCACCAAACTAACTACTGTCTGAGAAGTGTTGTATCCCAAATAGCTGCAATCCCTTTCTCTTAATGTATTCATGTGTGATTTCCACAAGCGTCCGTACATGTAGAAGAAGGAGAAACACGGGCATGTCGGGATGACTCGCCTCCATATTTCCAGTGGTTAGCTCCGAGTTACGAAACCGCTTTACCATGAAGCTGGCATGTGGCATGTTCTTTCTGATGTCACTTCCTCTCCGAACTCACTCTGTAATCGATCGTTGAGTCCATATAAAGCTAAGAGCCGGAGATTCAATAATTACCCGGCTGATTTACCCGAGTAAAAATTTGTCCGAGGAGGGGGGCTTTAAACGCGGGTTTAGTGTGGCTGAAACTGGGCTTAGGATAAATAATTATTCGTTTAAGGGGTAAACGACTTAGTGTAGACGTAGCCTAAGGGGAACCCTAGAGTTGTTTTTACAAACCCCGTTTCCATATGAGTTGGGAAATTGTGTTAGATGTAAATATAAACGGAATACAATGATTTGCAAATCATTTTCAACCCATATTCAGTTGAATATGCTACAAAGACAACATATGTGGTGTTCAAACTGATAAATTTTTTTTGGGGTAAATAATCATTAACTTTAGAATTTGATGCCAGCAACACGTGACAAAGAAGTTGAGAAAGGTGGCAATAAATACTGATAAAGCTGAGTAATGCTCATAAAACACTTATATGGAACATCCCACAGGTGTGCAGGTTAATTGGGAACAGGTGGGTGCCATGATTGGGTATAAAAGCAGCTTCCATGAAATGCTAAGTAACTCCCAAACAAGGATGGGGCGAGGGTCACCACTTTGTAAGCAAATTGTCGAACAGTTTTAGAACAACATTTCTCAACGAGCTATTGCAAGGAATTTAGGGATTTTACCATCTACGGTCCTTAAAATCATCAAAATGTTCAGAGAATCTGGAGAAATCACTGCACGTAAGCAATGATATTACGGACTTTTGATCCCTCAGGCGGTACTGTATCAAAAACCGACATCAGTGTGTAAAGGATATCATCACATGGGCTCAGAAACACTTCTTAAAACCACTGTCAGTAACTACAGTTGGTCGCTACATCTGTAAGTGCAAGTTAAAACTCTACTATGCAAAGCCAAACCCATTTATCAACAATATCCTGAAACGCCGCCGGCTTGGTTGGGCCCAAGCTCATCCAAGATGGACTGATGCAAAGTGGAAAGGTGTTCTGTGGTCTGACGAGTCCACATTTCAAATTATATTTGGAAACAGAGGACGTGGTGTCCTCCAGAACAAAGATGAATATAACCATTCGGATTGTTATAGGCGCAAAGTTCAAAAGCCAGCATCTGTGATGGTATGGGGGTGTATTAGTGCCCAAGGCATGGGTAACTTACACATCTGTGAAGCACCATTAATGCTGAAAGTTCCATACAGGTTTTGGAGCAACATATGTCGTCATCCAAGCAACGTTATCATGGACGGCCCTGCTTATTTCAACAAGACAAGGGTTACAACAGCGTGGCTTCGTAAAAAAAGAGTGCGGGTACTTTCTTGGCCCACCTGTAGTCCAGACCTGTCTCCCATCGGAAATGTGTGGCGCATTATGAAGCGTAAAATACGACAGCATGGACCGCGGACTGTTGAACGACAGAAGCTCTACATAAAACAAAAATAAAAAAAATAAAGAATTCCACTTTCAAAGCTTCAACAATTAGTTTCCTCAGTTCCCAAACGTTTATTGAGTGTTGTTAAAAGAAAAGGTGATGTAACACAGTGGTGAACATGCCCTTTCCCAACTACTTTGGCACGTGTTGCAGCCATGAAATTCCAAGTTAATTATTATTCGCCAAAAAAAAATAAAGTTTATGAGTTTGAACATCAAATATCTTGTCTTTGTAGTGCATTCAACTGAATATGGGTTGAAAAGATTTCCAAATCATTTTTATTCCGTTTATATTTACATCTAACACAATTTCCCAACTCATATGGAAACGGGGGTTGTAGAAAGTCGGAGAAAGTTGCACATGTAAACAACAAATGGTGAGTTCAAGGACCGCCAAAATTAGTAGGACAAAACGCCACTCGCCAAATACTCGAATCAGTGAAGCATGTTTAATATAAACAGTGTGCTTTATAGCAATTAGGGAGGTTTGTGTCATGTTTGTCCTCCTGCAGAAACCATATTAAAACAAAAAAAATATTTTTTACCCCTCATTTATTTTCATTTTTCATACATTTTTGAAAAAGCTCCAGACAGGCACTAGAGCCGCGAGTTGCCGACCCACGTCCTACCGTCATGCAAGAAAATTGTGGTGAAATAAATAGAAAAAGAGAAAAAATATTAAATAAAGCTCCTTGTTGCTTTTGGCCTCTCTTTTCTCCGTCTCATGTCCATCCTCTGTGTAAGAAAAAAAAAAAAAACTAAAGCGAGTTGTCGGGAGCCCGCAGGCTGCCATCGATCGACTGGCAAGGCAGAGCGAGTCCGAGGCAGGAAGAAAAGATGACCTCGGAGCTCCTCTGAAGCGGAGGGTCTATTTCCAACCATCTGTCTGTCTCACTGTCTCATTATTGCGGCCAGAAGACCACATGAGGTGTGCTTGCAACCTGAGCACGACTTAATTATCAGAGCTGTCATTATGAAATGACGGAAGTGTGATAGTTCCCATTTTCACTTTCTGATGCCGTGAAGCTTTTATTCAACCGTCGCGAGGCGTTGACGCCTTTTAGGGTAAAAATAAGTCACAAATGGCGGTTAGAACAGACCTGGGCAAATTAAGGCTCGGGGGCCACACGCGGCCCGTTAAAGGGCAACATTGTCACCAGACCTATGTAAGTGTCAATATATACCTTGATGTTGCAGAAAAAAGACCATATATATTTTTTTAACCGATTCCCGAACTCTAAATGGGTGAATTTTGGCGAATTAAACGCCTTTCTGTTAATCGCGCTGGAGGCGATGACGTCAGAATGTGACGTCGCCGAGGTAACACACCCACCATTTTCATTTTCAACACATTACAAACACCGGGTCTCAGCTCTGTTATTTTCCGTTTTTTTGACTATTTTTTGGAACCTTGGAGACATCATGCCTCGTCGGTGTGTTGTCGGAGGGTGTAACAACACTAACAGGGAGGGATTCAAGTTGCACCACTGGCCCAAAGATGCCAAAGTGTCTGCCGCCAGACCCCCATTGAATGTGCCAGAGTGTCTCCACATTTTACCGGCGATGCTAAGGCAGACATGGCACAGAGATGTATGGATAACCTGCAGATGCATTTGCAACGATAGTCAACGAAATCACAATCGATGCTAACATGCTACGCTAATCGATGCTAACATGCTATTTACCGGCGGTGCTAAAGCAGACATGGCACAGAGATGTATGGATAACCTGTAGATGCATTTGCAACTATATTACGTTTCCTTTCACACACATTTATTGCGAAAAAAACACTTATCAATCGAATTATTTAAGTTGCTCCAGTGTCACAAGATGCGAAAGTCCTGATCGTTTGGTCCGCACATTTTACCGGCGATGCTAACGCAGCTCTTTGGCCATGCTATGGCTATGAATAGCGTCAATAGCTATTCGCTCAATAGCTTCAGTTTCTTCTTCAATACTTTCATACTCCAACCATCTGTTTCAATACATGCGTAATCTGTTGAATTGCTTAAGCCGCTGAAATCCGAGTATGAATCCGAGCTAATGTCGCTATATCTTGCTGTGGTATTCCCATTGTTTGTTTACATTGGCAGCACTGTGTGACGTCACAGGGAAATGGCCAGTGTCTTCGCAGAGAGCCAAAAATAAGGCACTTTAAAGCTTTATTTAGGGATATTCCGAGACCGGTAAAATTTTGAAAAAAACTTCAAAAAATACAACAAGCCACTGGGAACTGATTTTTATTGTTTTTAACCCTTTTGAAATTGTGATAATGTTCCCCTTTAAGCTATTCAATCCGGCCCGCCGGACATTCCCAAATAATTTTTTTAGATCTTTAAGATCAAAAGTGCAGCTGCCACTATGATGTGTAGTGATGTTTTAAAATGACCGTAAAAGTCTTCAACTACAGTATACAAATTATTTCAATGTTTGGAATCTGCGTTTGTGGTAATCTAATTAGTTAGTACGGTAATATACGTCACAGCAGGGATATTTTGTGACGGTTTGCTGGCATCGTGGTGCGGGTTCATTCTCTCAGGGATGCAGTCGGATTTGGACACAGCGTGAAGGTAGGAAATAATGATTCATTTACACTAACAAAACAGACTAAGAACAGAAACACTTGCACAAGGCACTAAAGGCAGAACTAACAGAACTAGCATGGGAGCTTGAAGAACTAAAAGCGCTAGCATGAGAGCTAGGGAACAAACAAAAGACGCATAGCGCGGAAGATAGCAAGTACAAGAAATTGTTTTTTTTACCACAATTGGGAAACAGCGTCATCACCTGTTGCACGGAACAGAAACTAGGATGCGAGAATGAGTAACGGAAAAGGTGTCACGCTTGGAACGCATCGTGTGCGCGTGTAGTGTCACCCCCGGATGCATGAGGACCAGACAGGCAGGAGTAGCAGGTAAGAAGACTTGATTTAATATTTATAAAAATGAAAAGAACACCAATACAAACGACCAAATAAAGCGCGTGCCTACGCACGGAAAGCTAGTGCTAATACTTAGCAAGCAGAGAGTTCAGAGTCCAAGGATTGTGTGCCGAATGCACGGAAGCTAAGACGGAACTTAGCAAGTAGTCAACAGAGTACAAAATAGTGTGCCAAACGCACGGAAGCTAAGATGAAACTTAGCACAGAGAGTAAATACAAAACCAAGAAACAAACGTGACTGTTGCATGAAGCAAACAACGGACCAAGACCGAACAAAAGGAGAAGGCGGGCTTAAATATAGAAGTAAACAATTATAAACAGGTGTGCGTAGGGAAACAAGTATCAGGTGTGACAAATGCAAAACCATGGAAACAAGATAAAACAGGAAGTGCAAAAACTAAGAACAGGAGGAGTCCAAAACGATTAACAAAACACAAAAGGACTCAGAAACCAAAACCATACATGATCCGGGCGGCGGATCTCCACAAAAGGCAGGCTTAAATAAGGGGAGTAATTCCAAAAAACAAAAAGGCAGGTGACACTAATACGTAACTATGACAACAGAACAAAAAAGGAAGTGCCACCAGGAACTAAGGAAGTCAAATACTAACAAGATGAGATACAAAACAAAACCTGAAAATGACATAATCCAATTTTTTCTAGTAAGTAAGTAAGTAGGTAAATGTTATTAATAAAGCGCTTTTGAGGTAAAGTAAAACAACAAAAAATTTAAAACAACAGGGGCAACATCGTAAAAAGGATACAAAGTGGTTTAAAAATGATAGTTAAATGGTGCATTAACTAAAAGCTTTTTCCTGAAAAGAGAAGTTTTCAAATGAAAGTTTCAACACAGTCAGGGACTGGTGCAAATTGTTCCAGAGTATGGGACCTATAACCTGGAATGCCAGATCTAAACAGGTTTAGTGGCGCAGTGGGAGAGTGGCCATGCGCAACCCGAGGGTCCCTGGTTCAATCCCCACCTAGTACCAATCTCGTCGCGTCCGTTGTGTCCTGAGCAAGACACTTCACCCTTGCTCCTGATGGGGGCTGGTTAGCGCCTTGCATGGCAGCTCCCTCCTTCAGTGTGTGAATGTGTGTGTGAATGGGTAAATGTGGAAGTAGTGTCAAAGCGCTTTTAGTACCTTGAAGGTAGAAAAGCGCTATACAAGTACAACCCATTTAAAACAAGTTTTTGGGATCTTTCGAAGACCCTATGTTTGTCACGCCTATGGATCATGTTTTGTTTTTGCCATGTTTGGTCATGTTATGTTTTGTTTTTTTGGACACTCAGTTCTGTTTTTCCACTTCCTGGTTTGTTTTCGTCTCCATGCCAACTCATTGATTTTCACCTTGCCCTCAAGTCACGCCCCTGTCCTCATCCCTCACACCTGTTAGTAATGATCACAGTTACTATTTAAGCCAGAGTTACCAGGTAACACATCGCCCATCCCCCTTCATGCCTTGCCACGCCGTTTATTATTCTGTCCAAACCACGTAAGCTTTTGGTTTGTTATTCATGCCACAGTGCAAGTGTTTTTGTTTCACGTTTATAGTTTACAGCCTTTGTTCTAGTCATTTGTTTTTGTAGCCAAGTATTTTTTCGCCGCCATTGGGCGCGCCCTTTGTTTGCCTTTTTGTAGTTTGTTTGTGTTAGTGTTAATAAATAAAGATGTGCTTACATTCAAGTCCGGCTCGTCCTAAATATCCTCTGCGTCGAAGAAACAAGCAAAGTCCAAGTCCGTGTCTGACAACGTTGTCAATATTCAGTGTTTTATCGTTCATAGATATTATTGTAAATGCCACATTCTGTACATTCTGGGTGTATCATTCATTAAAAAAATAAATACATTCCAATCCGTTTTTTTAAGGCGGTCTGTTATAACGTTTTTAGCATTCAATCAGACATTATTGTGAGGTTTTGTATTAATGTTCCTAAGAATCAGATATTCCGGCCCTCAGACACATTTTTTTCTCTAATTTTGGCCTACGAGTCAAAATAATTGCCCAGGCCTGGTTTAGAATCAAGTCCAGGCGTGTTGCTGTTCTGCCTCGCTATTCAAAACACACACACACACACACACACACACACACACACACACACACACACACACACACACACACACACACACACACACACACACACACACACACACACACAAACACACACACACACTGATATCATCTGCACTTATAGCCAACACATTCCGTGAGGCCATTTCTCGGGGAGTGGTGGGGCAGTCTAAGGGCTTTTCCCGTAAAATGATGCTACACTCGCACACAAACAGATGCTCCACGTACACAGAAAAAATACTTTAAATCAGGCAAACAAATAGATAAAAGGTCACAAATTAAACTACAAAACCCGTGAAGTTGGCACCGTGTATTGTAGGATTGCGAGCTTGCTACTACATCCATCATTGATTTGTTAGTCATTATTCCTTCGTAGTAGTAGTAGTAGTAGTAGTAGTAGTAGTAGTAGGAGTGTATGTACTGTATGTACATAACCCAAAACCAGTGAAGTTGACACTTTGTGTAATTTAATTTGTAAATAAAAACAGAATACAATGATTTGCGAATCCTTCTCAACCGATATTCAATTGAATAGACTGCAAAGACAAGATATTTAATTTATTTTTGTGTGTGAAAATAATCATTAACTTAGAATTTAATGGGAGCAACCCATTGCAAAATGTTTTGACATTTCTACCACTGTGTTACATGGCCTTTCCTTTGAACAACACTCAGTAAATGTTTATCAATCAATCAATCAATGTTTATTTATATAGCCCCAAATCACAAACGTCTCAAAGGACTGCACAAATCATTACGACTACAACATCCTCGGAAGAACCCACAAAAGGGCAAGGAAAACTCACACCCAGTGGGCAGGGAGAATTCACATCCAGTGGGACGCCAGTGACAATGCTGACTATGAGAAACCTTGGAGAGGACCTCAGATGTGGGCAACCCCCCCCCCCCCCTCTAGGGGACCGAAAGCAATGGATGTCGAGCGGGTCTAACATGATACTGTGAAAGTTCAATCCATAGTGGCTCCAACACAGCCGCGAGAGTTCAGTTCAAAGCGGATCCAAGACAGCAGCGAGAGTCCCGTCCACAGGAGACCATCTCAAGCGGAGGCGGATCAGCAGCGTAGAGATGTCCCCAACCGATACACAGTTTAAGAACTGAAGAGACCAATTTTTGAAGCTTTTCAGGTTTAATTCTTTCCCATTCTTGCTTGATGTTAAAGGGGAACATTATGACAATTTCAAAAGGGTTAAAAACGATAAGAATCAGTTCCCAGTGGCTTGTTGTATTTTTTGAAGTATTTTTTCTAAATTTTACCGGTGCCGGAATATCCCTAAAAAAAAGCTTTAAAGTGCTTGATTTTCGCTATTTGCGATGCAACTATCCATTTCCCTGTGACGTCACACAGTGCTGCCAATGTAAACAAACAATGGGAATACCACAGCAAGATATAGCGACCTTAGCTCGGATTCAGACTCGGATTTCAGCGGTTTAAGCGATTCAACAGATTAAGCATGTATTGAAACAAATGGTTGGAGTATGAAAGTATTGAAGAAGAAACTGAAGCAATTGAGCGAATAGCTATTGACGCTATTCATAGCCATAGCATGGCTGAAGAAGCTGCGTTAGCATCACCGGTAAAATGTGCGGACCAAACGATCAGGACTTTCGCATCTTGTGACACTGGAGCAACTTAAATCCTTCGATTGGTAAGTGTTTTTTTCGCATTAAATGTGGGTGGAAGGAAATGCAAATGCATCTGGGAGTCATTTAATAACTCATATTTGACACACGCAGCTACGGTATATTAATAAAACATAGCTGCTTACTGTTCTTTATAGTATATTCAGTAGCTTGGACCTTAAATCCTTTATGCGATTTCAAATTATTGAAATCACCCTCCTCCATTTTGAAAATGATGACAGGGGAAGTGTCACTCGTGACGTGACGAGTTTGACCCTAAGCATGCGCTAATTATTTTTCGATACGAGTTTGACCCGGCAGTAATTCAAGGCAGGCGCATACTATATGCCCGGTGGCAATTCAAGGAAATACGGTGTGTGTTCTTTA
Source organism: Nerophis ophidion (assembly GCF_033978795.1). Classification (NCBI taxonomy): domain Eukaryota; kingdom Metazoa; phylum Chordata; class Actinopteri; order Syngnathiformes; family Syngnathidae; genus Nerophis; species Nerophis ophidion. Next base: position 78,132,141 of record NC_084613.1, read on the forward strand.
AAGGGGAACATTATCACAATTTCAAAAGGGTTAAAAACAATAAAAATCAGTTCCCAGTGGCTTGTTTTATTTTTCGAAGTTTTTTTCAAAATTTTACCGGTCCCCTGAATATCCCTAAAAAAAGCTTTAAAGTGATTAATTTTCGCTATTTGCGATGCAACTATCCATTTTCCTGTGACGTCATACAGTGCTGCCAATGTAAACAAACAATGGCGGATACCACAGCAAGATATAGCGACATTAGCTCGGATTCAGACTCGGATTTCAGCGATTCAACAGATTAAGCATGTATTGAAACGGATGGTTGGAGTATGAAAGTATTGAAGAAGAAACTGAAGCTATTGAGCGAAAGCTATTGACGTTATTCATAGCCATAGCATGACCGAATAGCTGCGTTAGCATCGCCGGTAAAATGTGCGGACCAAACGATCAGGACTTTCGCATCTCGTGACACTGGAGCAACTTAAATCCTTCGATTGGTAAGTGTTTTTTTTGCATTAAATGTGGGTGGAAGGAAACGTAATATAGTTGCAAATGCATCTGCAGGTTATCCATACATCTCTGTGCCATGTCTGCTTTAGCACCGCCGGTAAATAGCATGTTAGCATCGATTAGCATAGCATGTTAGCATCGATTAGCTGGCAGTCACGCCGCAACCAAATATGTCTGATTAGCACATAAGTCAACATCAACAAAACTCACCTTTGTGATTTCGTTGACTATCGTTGCAAATGCATCTGCAGGTTATCCATACATCTCTGTGCCATGTCTGTCATCGCCGGTAAAATGTGGAGACACTTTGGCACATTCAATGGGGGTCTGGCGGCAGACACTTTCTCATCTTCGGGCCAGTGGTGCAACTTGAATCCCTCCCTGTTAGTGTTGTTACACCCTCCGACAACACACCGACAAGGCATGATGTCTCCAAGGTTCCAAAAAATTGTCGAAAAAAAAGGAAAATAACAGAGCTGAGACCCGGTGTTTGCAATGTGTTGAAAATGAAAATGGCGGGTGTGTTACCTCGGAGACGTCACGTTCTGACGTCATCGCTAAAAGAGCGATAAACAGAAAGGCGTTTAATTCGCCAAAATTCACCCATTTAGAGTTCGGAAATCGGTTAAAAAATATATATGAACTTTTTTCTGCACCATCAAGGTATATATTGACGCTTTCATAGGTCTGATGATAATGTTCCCCTTTAAGTTGTTCCTATTGCGCCACACATTTTCAATGGGAGTCAAGTCTGGACTACAGGCAGGCCAGTCTAGTACCCGCACTCTTTTACTATGAAGCCAAGCTGTTGTAACACGTGGCCTGGCTTTGACTGTTTTTATTTACGATTCACACAATCAATCAATCAAAGTTTATTTATATACCCCTAAATCACAAGTGTCTCAAAGGGCTGCGCAAGCCACAACGACATCCTCGGCTCAGATCCCATATCAGAGCAAGAAAAAAACTCAACATAGTGCCTTTAAGATTTATTGGCGCGCTGTACTTCTCCCTACGTCCGAGTACCACTCCGTACAGCTGCGTTTTAAAAAGTCATACATTTTACTTTTTGAAACCGATACCGATAATTTGCGATATTACCGTATTTTTCTGACTATAAGTCGCAGTTTTTTTCATATTTGGAGTGACTTATGTGTGAAATTATTAACACATTACCGCAAAATATCAAATAATATTATTTATTTCATTCTCTAAAGGATATCACCACATGGGCTCAGGAACACTTGAGAAAACCACTGTCACTAAATACAGTTCGTCACCGCATCTATAAGTGCAAGTTAAAGCTCTACTTTGCAAAGCAAAAGCTATTTATCAACAACATCCAGAAACGCCGCCGGCTTCTCTGGGCCCGAGATCATCTAAGATGGACTGATGCAAAGTGGAAAAGTGTTCTGTGGTCTGACGAGTCCACATTTCAAATTGTTTTAGGAAATATTCGACATTGTGTCATCCTGATCAAAGGGGAAGCGAACCATCCAGACTGTTATCGACGCAAAGTTCAAAAGCCAGCATCTGTGATGGTATGGGGGTGCATTAGTGCCCAAGGCATGGGTAACTTACACATCTGTGAAGGCACCATTAATGCTGAATGGTCCATACAGGTTTTGGAGCAACGTATGTCGTCATCCAAGCAACGTTATCATGGACGCCCCTGCTTATTTCAAGCAAAACAATGCAAAGCCATGTGTTACAACAGCGTGGCTTCGTAGTAAAAGAGTGAGGGTACTTTCCTGGCCTGCCTGCAGTCCAGACATGTCTCTCATCGAAAATGTGTGGCGCATTATGAAGCGTAAAATACGACAACAAGACTCCGGACTGTTGAACGACTGAAGCTCTACATAAAACAAGAATGGGAAAGAATTCCACTTTCAAAGCTTCAACAATTAGTTTCCTCAGTTCCCAAACGTTTATTGAGTGTCGTTAAAAGAAAAGGTGATGTAACACAGTGGTGAACATGCCCTTTCCCAACTACTTTGGCACGTGTTGCAGCCATGAAATTCTAAGTTAATTATTATTTGCAGAAAAAAAGATAAAGTTTATGAGTTTGAACATCAAATATGTTGTCTTTGTAGTGCATTCAACTGAATATGGGTTGAAAAGGATTTGCAAATCATTGTATTCCGTTTATATTTACATCTAACACCATTTCCCAACTTATATGGAAATGGGGTTTGTAACTACAGATCTTTAATAATATTTTTCCTGTCTCCTTTGGAAACATCTGCAGACTTTTTCGACTCCAACGCAGGCTGCGTCCTTCAATGCACGGAATTATTTTCAGCGTCGAGTTCGCCTTCCTCGCCAAGAGTCATGACCTTATGGAGATGCTCTCCGTGACCCTGGCAGCTGCATTTTCCTTGAGCAATTGCCTGCGCTAAGGACTCCTCGAGACACCACGTCTCCCAAGGCGAGCGCCAACATCGATATTTTCCCTGGGCGAAGGACGGTATCAAAGACTTTGGCTGCACAAAGACAATTAGGTTTGGGGATTCATGTTTTGTTTCGCACCATTGCAGTCTGTCGTCGGGGGCCTTAATTGATTTAGCGTTCATTTTCACCACCTGCGGCAGTGTTTTTCAACCACTGTGCCGCGTGAGATATTGTCTGGTGTGCCGTGGGAAATTATGCAACTTCACTTAATGTGCCGTTGCTTAGTGTCTGTGCTGTGTAAAACTCGGCAGGGTAACCAGGTAAATACTCCATGACACTAGGTGGCAGCAGGCAGTTAATTGCTTTGTAAAAGTCGGAACGTGTCGGGAGAGACGACGATGGTTTGTTGAGATCCCAATATGCAGACCACGGCGGGAGGCAGCGTGCAGGTAAAAAGGTATGTAATGCTTAAATCAAAAATGAACAAAAGCGAAAGGGGGAGAGAGAGTAGAAGCATTTAAGTCTCTTTTTAAAACTCATTTTTATACTCTAGCATTTAAATGGACCCCTTTTTTAGACCAGTTGATCTGCCGTTTCTTTCTCCCTTCGCTTGCCCCCCCCCCACAGGTGGCCATGAATGAAGTGGACTGGACTGTCACTATTATGTTAGATCTACTATGGACTGGACTCTCACTATTATGTTAGATCCACTATGGACTGGACTTTCACTATTATGTTATAGCCACTATGGACTGGACTCTCACTATTATGTTAGATCCACTATGGACTGGACTCTCACTATTATGATGGATCCACTATGGACTGGACTCTCACTATTATGTTGGATCCACTATGGACTGAACTTTCACAATATTATGTTAGATCCATTATGGACTCCTGGAGTCTCACTATTATGTTAGATCCATTATGGACTGGACTCTCACTATTATGTTAGATCCACTATGGACTGGACTCTCCCTATTATGATGGATCCACTATGGACTGGACTCTCACTATTATGTTGGATCCACTATGGACTGGACTCTCACTATTATGTTGGATCCACTATGGACTGGACTCTCACTATTATGATGGACCCACTATGGACTGGACTTTCACAATATTATGTTAGATCCACTATGGACTGGACTCCCACTATTATGTTAGATCCACTATGGACTGGACTCTCACTATTATGTTAGAGCCACTATGGACTGGACTCTCACTATAATGTTAGATCCACTATGGACTGGACTCTCACTATAATGTTAGATCCACTATTGACTGGACTCTCACTATTATGTTATACCAACCATGGACTGGACTTTCACTATTATGTTAGATCCACACTAGACTGGACAATCACTATTATGTTAGATCTACTATGGACTGGACTCTCACTATCATGTTAGATCCACTATGGACTGGACTCTCACTATTAAGTTAGATCCACTATGGACTGGACTCTCACTATAATGTTGGATCCACTATGGACTGGACTCTCACTATAATGTTAGATCCACTATGGACTGGACTCTCACTATTATGTTAGATCCACTATGGACTGGACTGTCACAATATTATGTCAGATCCACTATGGACTGGACTCTCACAATATTGTGTTAGATCCACTATGGACTCCTGGAGTCTCACTAGTATGTTAGATCCACTATGGACTGGATTCTCACCATGATGTGGGATCCACAATGGACTGGACTTTCACAATATTATGTTAGACCCACTCGAGGTCCATTGCATCTGACCTCCCCTAGAGGGGGGAGGTGGTGTCACCCACATCTGCGGTCCACTCCAAGGTTTCTCATAGTCATTCACATTGACATCCCACTGGGTTGAGAGTTTTTCCTTGCCCTTATGTGGGCTCTGAACCGATGATGCCGTTGTGGCTTGTGCAGCCCTTTGAGACACTTGTGATTCAGGGTTATATAGATAAATATTGATTGATGGATGGACATTGAAAAGGCAATGGCTATGCAAAACGAAAGTAAAACTGAACATTGATTGATTGATTGGTTGACATTAAAAAGGCAATGGCTATGCAAAACGAAAGTGAAACTGAGCTGGCTCCAAAGTGAACAGAAACAGAATGCTGGACGACAGCAAAAACTTACAGCGCACACAAAGTACATCCGTACATGACAACCAACAATGTCCACACAAAAAAGGACAGCAACAACGTGATTAGCCTGGCTGGCTAACACAAAGCAGGTGCGCGGAATAGCGCTCGAAAGAAGACATAAAACTGCTACAAGAAAACACAAACAGGACAAGAACTGAAGCACTACACACAGTAAAACAACAATAAACTCAAAATAAGGTACGACGACCTGGTGGAGTTTCATTTTTCTTAACGCTCTCTGCCAGCAGATTTTTTTAATGAAAACAATGTGCCTTGCTTCAAAAAAGGTTGAGAAACACTCACCTCCAGGTTTGGAGGGTAAAAGTCAAGTTTAGGGTTGCCGGGCCTGGGTAGAGGTTTGTAACTTGTTTCTGCTAGTGAGCGTATTAATATACAATGATCCACACGGAAGAAGATTGATTGGGTAAATAGTCTTCGGGCTTTATACATTTGAAAAAGAGCCACAGATGGAAGAATTGGACTAAGGCGGTTTGTGTGATTGTTAGCGTGATGCCAAATCCTTCAGTCTGCCAACCCTCAATTTTAGCAACACTTGTGAAAAAAAATCCAGGGAATTAAGAACCAGTTCGAAGGTGGATCTGTATTCTGGTTTGTAAAGCCCGGGGATTTGTTGCACTTATTGATGCCGAGGGCAGACAAGAGCCAAACTATGTCTGGAATAAACTCAATTCTTTCTCACTCACTATTAATGGTGAGCGCCAAAGCTCGACTCCAAAAACAACGTCAGACATGCCGCCATGCAACGCTCTCCAAAAATAATGGCGGACAAGCTGAAAAGTCCAAAAACAATGGCGGTAGGGTATTGAATATTTGGGTTAGGGCTTTTTTCTAATATCTCGACATTTTTAGGCCATATCGCGATATACGATATATATTACGATATTTTGCCTTGGCCTTGAATGACAACTTGATGCATATAATCACAGCAGTATGATGATTCTATGTGTCTACATTAAAACAATCTTCTTCATACTGCATTCATATATGCTCATTTTAAACTTTCATGCAGAGAGGAAAATCACAACTAAGTTAATTTGCATTTATTAAACAGTTATTAAGCAGTGGCACAAACATTCATGTCGTTTCCAAAACCGAAAGTGCAAGATTGTTAGAGACATTTTAAAACAAGCTTGTGGAGAGGCGGGGCCGGCAGTCCGACAGCGAGGAAGGACACGCCTGAGCTCGGCCCAAGATGGCGGCGAGGAGGCGTGGACGGCGAGCGAGCGGCGAGGATCAGGTGCGTTGATCGCGCACCTGTGGGCAATTCACTAATCTCCCCTCGCTGTATAAAAGGGAAGCGGTAGAGGAGGGTCGGAAGGAACGAGTTGGAGAGACAACAGGGCAAGCAGTAACCCATGTAGCCCGGAAGAGAGCGACAGGCAGACATAGACGACGCGGATGGCTGAAAAGCGACACCGAGGAGCGAGCAGTGAAAGCGGCAGAGCTGAAAAGCAACCCGCAATAGACTTTTTCTTACTGAAAAATAAAGAAGTCTACACCTGCTGGCAGAATGTCTGCTTGGTGGTCCTTGGAACCCAGACCACGGCTTGAGACTGTCACAAAGCTAAGAGTGCACTTTTGTGCATGATGTCACTAAGATGACTTGTCAAAACAACACTAAATTAAAGTGCACTTTTTGTACAGAACGCCACTACAGTAGTTTAAAACAAATAAAGTGCACTTTTGTGCATGATGTCACTAAGATGACTTGTCAAAACAACACTAAATTAAAGTGCACTTTTTGTACAGAACGCCACTACAGTAGTTTAAAACAAATAACGTTCACTTTTGTGCATGATGTCACTAAGATGACTTGTCAAAACAACACTAAATTAAAGTGCACTTTTTGTACAGAACGCCACTACAGTAGTTTAAAACAAATAAAGTGCACTTTTGTGCATGATGTCACTAAGATGACTTGTCAAAACAACACTAAATTAAAGTGCACTTTTTGTACAGAACGCCACTACAGTAGTTTAAAACAAATAACGTTCACTTTTGTGCATGATGTCACTAAGATGACTTGTCAAAACAACACTAAATTAAAGTGCACTTTTTGTACAGAACGCCACTACAGTAGTTTAAAACAAATAAAGTGCACTTTTGTGCATGATGTCACTAAGATGACTTGTCAAAACAACACTAAATTAAAGTGCACTTTTTGTACAGAACGCCACTACAGTAGTTTAAAACAAATAAAGTGCACTTTTGTGCATGATGTCACTAAGATGACTTGTCAAAACAACACTAAATTAAAGTGCACTTTTTGTACAGAACGCCACTACAGTAGTTTAAAACAAATAAAGTGCAATTTTGTGCATGATGTCACTAAGATGACTTGTCAAAACAACACTAAATTAAAGTGCACTTTTTGTACGGAACGCCACTACAGTAGTTTAAAACAAATAAAGTGCACTTTTGTGCATGATATCACTAAGATGACTTGTCAAAACAACACTAAATTAAAGTGCACTTTTTGTACAGAACGCCACTACAGTAGTTTAAAACAAATAAAGTGCACTTTTGTGCATGATGTCACTAAGATGACTTGTCAAAACAACACTAAATTAAAGTGTACTTTTTGTACAGAACGCCACTACAGTAGTTTAAAAAAAATAAAGTGCACTTTTGTGCATGATGTCACTAAGATGACTTGTCAAAACAACACTAAATTAAAGTGCACTTTTTGTACAGAACGCCACTACAGTAGTTTAAAACAAATAAAGTGCACTTTTGTGCATGATGTCACTAAGATGACTTGTCAAAACAACACTAAATTAAAGTGCACTTTTTGTACAGAACGCCACTACAATAGTTTAAAACAAATAAAGTGCACTTTTGTGCATGATGTCACTAAGATGAATTGTCAAAACAACACTAAATTAAAGTGCACTTTTTGTACAGAACGCCACTACAGTAGTTTAAAACAAATAAAGTGCACTTTTGTGCATGTCACTAAGATGACTTATCAAAACAACACTAAATTAAAGTGCACTTTTTGTACAGAACGCCACTACAGTAGTTTAAAACAAATAAAGTGCACTTTTGTGCATGATGTCACTAAGATGACTTGTCAAAACAGCACTAAATTAAAGTGCACTTTTCGTACAAAACGCCACTACAGTAGTTTAAAACAAATAAAGTGCACTTTTGTGCATGATGTCACTAAGATGACTTGTCAAAACAACACTAAATTAAAGTGCATTTTTTGTACAGAACGCCACTACAGTAGTTTAAAACAAATAAAGTGCACTTTTGTGCATGATGTCACTAAGATGACTTGTCAAAACAACACTAAATTAAAGTGCACTTTTTGTACAGAACGCCACTACAGTAGTTTAAAACAAATAAAGTGCACTTTTGTGCATGATGTCACTAAGATGACTTGTCAAAACAACACTAAATTAAAGTGCACTTTTTGTACAGAACGCCACTACAATAGTTTAAAACAAATAAAGTGCACTTTTGTGCATGATGTCACTAAGATGACTTGTCAAAACAACACTAAATTAAAGTGCACTTTTTGTACAGAACGCCACTACAGTAGTTTAAAACAAATAAAGTGCACTTATGTGCATGTCACTAAGATGACTTATCAAAACAACACTAAATTAAAGTGCACTTTTTGTACAGAACGCCACTACAGTAGTTTAAAACAAATAAAGTGCACTTTTGTGCATGATGTCACTAAGATGACTTGTCAAAACAGCACTAAATTAAAGTGCACTTTTCGTACAAAACGCCACTACAGTAGTTTAAAACAAATAAAGTGCACTTTTGAGCATGATGTCACACAATATATTTCAATAACTGTCAAATACAATGAGCTGAATAATAGGAAATCAAATGGCTATGTGGTAGGTTGCTGCGGACGTTATCTCCTTATGTTCACTATTTTTTGTTGATGTGGAAATGGTTGCCTCGGCATTTTGTTAGTGTGTCACCGAACGAAGATGTTGACATGCGGAGTATGCACTCTTCATTCTGTAGCAGGTGACTTTTCAAATGATGCTACATATTAGCAGTAATGCTACTTTTTTTAGCAACGCTTTTGCCCCACACTTGACATATTACTGTTGTCTGTTCGACATATTCCCGCTTGAAGCCAAACCACCGCCAGACTACGTACCCCCTGCTGTTTTTCTTGGGAATTACTTCTTCCTTCATTCGTCACCAGATTGGCACCTTCTTTCTCTGGTATTACCACTCGCACCACAGCTAACGTTACCCATGCTGCTACCTCTCTTCTCCGCGAGTGCGTATACGTATGTGAGGTATGACGTGACAGTATGTGACGTATGTAAGAAGGTGTACTTGCTGTCTGTGAGAAGGAGAGACAAGAAGGAGTGGGAAGAGCCTGCAGTGTAATGCCCGCAGCTAAAAGCAACTGCGTGAGAACGTATACTCGAATATTACGATATAGTCATTTTCTATATCGCACGGAGACAAACCCGCGATATATCGAGTATGTCGATATATCGCCCAGCCCTAATTTGGGTACTTAAGGATTCGATCCGATTCTGAGTCCTGGAGTGACGATTTGATTCAAAATCGATTCAACACGATTCTTGAACATGTATTATTTGGCATAATAATTATAATATAATTATTATTAGTGGTTTAGCTCGGTTGGTAGAGCAGGTTCGATTCCCGCTTCCGCCATCCTAGTTACTGCCGTTGTGTCCTTGGGCAAGACACTTTACCCACGTGCTCCCAGTGCCACCCACACTGGTTTAAATGTAACTTAGATATTGGGTTTCACTATGTAAAGCGCTTTGAGGCACTAGAGAAAAGCGCTATATAAATAGAATTCACAATTCACTATAATGAAACGGTTGAAGAAAGATTACATGTTTGAATAGCTCCTCCTGGTTGCATGGTGATAGCCTAAAAACGTATTTTTTGAATTTGACCCATTAAAAAAACAAAACTAAAAAACTGAACATTTTTCAAATCAATTAAAAAAAAACATGAATCGATTTAGAATTGGGCTGAAGAAAAAAAAACAAAAAAACAATGGCAGACAAAGTGGGCTAAAATGTCATCATTACAAGGCAGTGTTGTCCTTCACCAATATTTTGGTACCGGCTGTCATGACTAGGACTTGGATTGTTTTCCCGAGGTGCAAAGCGACTGGATCGGACAACGGTCGAAGGTACGAACATTATTTAATCTTAAATCAACACAGGAACAAACAAAAGGCGCTCACAAGGAGGTACAAAAATTTGACTGTGCAAACAAAACTTGCGCTAAGGCAAAACTATGGACATAAACTAAAACTTGCACAATGGCAGAACTATGAACAACTAAAACAAAAACGCTTACTGTGACCGAGAAAAGGGTATGAAAAAAGGCAGCATGGATATCATGGGTTTGTCGAGGGTGATAAATGATGATGTCGACAGGCAACTGTGGCTTAAATAATACTATGGTGATTGAAAACAGGTGCGTGACATGGGGACAGGTGAAAACTAATGGGTTGGCATGGAAACAAAGCAAACAAGAAAGTGCAAAAACAGGAAGCAATGGAGTCTCAAGCAAAACAGAACATAACTAAACAAAACATGATCACAAGACATGACAATGGCACCAAAAATATTTCCATACTTTTTGGTACTCCTCTAAATACAGCGGACCACAAAAAAAATTGCATTATTGGATTTATTTTCACCAAAAAATCTTAGGGTAAATTAAACATATTTTTATTATTGCAAGTTTGTCTTAAAATAAAATAGTGAGCATACTAGAAAACTTGTATTTTAGCAGTACATAAACAAACAAAGCCCCCTAATTTAGCTGCTGACATATCCAGTAACACATATTGCGTCATTTTCCATTCTATTATTTTGTCAAAATTATGAAGGACAAGTGGTAGAAAATAAATCATTAATCTAATTGTTCATTTACTGTTAATATCCTCTTACTTTCTCTTTCAACATGTTCTATCTACACTTCTGTTAAAATGTAATAATCACTTATTCTTCTGTTGTTTGGAAGATTTACATTAGTTTTGAATGATACCACAAATATGGGTATCAATCCGATACCAAGTTGTTGCAGGATCATACATTGGTCATATTTAAATTCTTCATGTGTCCAGGGACATCTTTTCAGAGTTTATAGACGTAATTTACATTAAAAAAAAAAAAAAAAAGCGACGTAATCATAGTAGTATCGACTAGATACACTACTGTACTTGGTATCATTACAGTGGCTGTTAGGTGAATATCCACCAATGGCGTTTGTTTACATTTTGACGCTGGTGAGCTACGGTGTGCAGTGAAGCATTCCTAGCTGTTCTGGACTGGTACTTTTCAGAGGCGGTATAGTACCAAATACATTGGGGCAAAAAAGTATTTAGTCAGCCACCGATTGTGCAAGTTCTCCCACTTAAAATGATGACAGAGGTCTGTAATTTTCATCATAGGTACACTTCAACTGTGAGAGACAGAATGTGAAAAAAAATCCAGGAATTCACATTGTAGGATTTTTTAAGAATTTATTTTTAAATTATGGTGGAAAATAAGTATTTGGTCAACCATTCAAAGCTCTCACTGATGGAAGGAGGTTTTGGCTCAAAATCTCACGATACATGGCCCCATTCATTCTTTCCTTAACACGGATCAATCGTCCTGTCCCCTTAGCAGAAAAACAGCCACAAAGCATGATGTTTCCACCTCCATGCTTCACAGTAGGTATGGTGTTCTTGGGATGCAACTCAGTATTCTTCTTCCTCCAACACGACGAGTTGAGTTTATACCAAAATGGATACATGGATGATACAGCAGAGGATTGGGAGAATGTCATGTGGTCAGATGAAACCAAAATAGAACTTTTTGGTATAAACTCAACTCGTCGTGTTTGGAGGAAGAAGAATACTGAGTTGCATCCCAAGAACACCACACCTACTGTGAAGCATGGGGGTGGAAACATCATGCTTTGGGGCTGTTTTTCTGCTAAGGGGACAGGACGATTGATCCGTGTTAAGGAAAGAATGAATGGGGCCATGTATCGTGAGATTTTGAGCCAAAACCTCCTTCCATCAGTGAGAGCTTTGAATGGTCGACCAAATACTTATTTTCCACCATAATTTACAAATAAATTCTTTAAAATTCCTACAATGTGAATTCCTGGATTTTTTTCTTCACATTCTGTCTCTCACAGTTGAAGTGTACCTATGATGAAAATTACAGACCTCTGTCATCATTTTAAGTGGGAGAACTTGCACAATCGCTGGCTGACTAAATACTTTTTTTGCCCCACTGTATGATTCATTAGTATCGTGGTACTATATTAATCCCGGTATACTGTCCAACCCTACAAGGCAGTTTTGACATTTTGCAGATTTTTTTTATACACACAATAAAATGGGATGGAGACTACAGAACCGGAAATGGACACTGCTGTTATTCACCTATAGAGGTTTCGATTGTTCATGTGTGCCTATTCTAATCTTTCTCAGAATTCTGCCGCTCTGAGGTGGTCAAGTATGCCACCCACTGCTTTTAGAAAACCTGAATATTCAATTTCGACGAACATGCACACACTATTAATAAAACGCGGCTTCGTTACACAAAAGGGACGGTGACGGCGTCACAGTGTTTATGCGTCCCGTCTGGTATGTGAGAACTTCAGTCTGTAAGCAGGACTCTTAAATTTAAACACAGTCCCCTCCCCATCCCCCTGTTCCCCAAACTAAATAACACTTTTGTCTCCTGGTGATTTGTGCCGTAGCAAAGCACCTCCAGTTGTTCACCAGGGCAACACAAGTCTGACATGCGGAACTTTCTTTTCCTTTCACAACTGTACTCATCCTGGAGGTGTGTTTGCTCTCCGTATGTTGGAAAACTGCCATGTGGACCAGTTTCTTCAAGGGATAAAAATCACTCTGCTTCACAATGTCAGGGTTGGAATTCCTGTATTCATTTGATGAAACACGCTGGCAATTTTTCGGTGATGTAGAAAAGTTACAATCAAATCAAATTAGCTTCATGGCATGACCTCTTAAAGGGGAACATTATCACAATTTCAGGAGGGTTAAAACCAATAAAAATCAGTTCCCAGTGGCTTATTTTATTTTTCGAAGTCTTTTTCAAAATTTTACCCATCATGGAATATCCCGAAAAAAGGCTTTAAAGTGCCTGATTTTCGCTATCTGTGTATCCAACCCCCCCATTTTCCTGTGACGTCACTGTGTGACGCCAATACAAACAAACATGGCGGATAGAACAGAAAGATATACGGACATTAGCTCATATTCAGACTCGGATTTCAGCGGCTTTAGCGATTCAACAGATTACGCATGTATTGAAACGGATGGTTGGAGTGTGGAGGCAGATAGCGAAAACGAAATTGAAGAAGAAACTGAAGCTATTGAGCGAATAGCTATTGAAGCTATTCGGCGATCGCCTTCTAACCAACGATTGCATCTTTTGACCACTGGAGCAAATTAAATCCGTCGATTGGTAAGTGTTTGTTTGGCATCAAATGTGGAGGGAAAGGCTGGATGAAAATATAGCTACAAATGTACATACAGCTAGCCTAAAAGCATGTTAGCATCGATTAGCTGGCAGTCATGCCGTGACCAAATATGTCTGATTAGCACATAAGTCAATAACATCAACAAACCTCACATTTGTGATTCCGTTGACTTTATCGTTGGAAATGCATCTGCTTTGAGTGACGCAGGATATCCACACATCTCTATCGTAGCATCGCTATCGTCGGTAAAATGTGCAGAACAAACGAGGGACTTTCACATCTTTTGACAGTGGTGCAACTTGAATCCGTCGATTGGTATGTGTTTGTTTGAAATTAAATGTGGGTGGTGGAGGGAAAGGCTTGAAGCAAATTTAGCTACAAATGAGGCATAACGATGCAATATGTAAATACGCTGGCAATTTTTCGGTGATGTAGAAAAGTTACAATCAAATCAAATTAGCTTCATGGCATGACCTCTTAAAGGGGAGCATTGTCACAATTTCAGGAGGGTTAAAACCAATAAAAATCAGTTCCCAGTGGCTTATTCTATTTTTCGAAGTTTTTTTCAAAATGTTACCCATCATGGAATATCCCGAAAAAAGGCTTTAAAGTGCCTGATTTTCGCTATCTGTAAATCCACCCGTCCATTTTCCTGTGACGTCACTGCGTGACGCCAATACAAACAAACATGGCGGATAGAACAGAAAGATATAGCGACATTAGCTCGGATTCAGACTCAGATTTCAGCGGCTTTAGCGATTCAACAGATTACGCATGTATTGAAACGGATGGTTGGAGTGTGGAGGCAGATAGCGAAAACGAAATTGAAGAAGAAACTGAAGCTATTGAGCGAATAGCTATTGAAGCTATTCGGCGATCGCCTTCTAACCAACGATTGCATCTTTTGACCACTGGAGCAAATTAAATCTGTCGATTGGTAAGTGTTTGTTTGGCATCAAATGTGGAGGGAAAGGCTGGATGCAAATATAGCTACAAATGTACATACAGCTAGCCTAAATAGTATATTAGCATCGATTAGCTGGCAGTCACGCCGTAACCAAATATGTCTGATTAGCACATAAGTCAATAACATCAACAAACCTCACATTTGTGATTTTGTTGACTTTATCGTTGGAAATGCATCTGCTTTGAGTGACGCAGGATATCCACACATCTCTATCGTAGCATCGCTATCGTCGGTAAAATGTCCAGAACAAACGAGGGACTTTCACATCTTTTGACACCGGTGCAACTTGAATCCGTCGATTGGTATGTGTTTGTTTGAAATTAAATGTGGGTGGTGGAGGGAAAGGCTTGATGCAAATATAGCTAAGAATGAGGCATAACAATGCAATATGTAAATACAGCTAGCCTAAATAGCATGTTAGCATCGATTAGCATGCCGTGCTAATCGATGCAAACGCCACGTAAGTCAACTTGAATCCGTCCCTGATCGTGTTGTTACACCTTCCGACAACACACCGACGTTATATGAGGCATAAATAACCAACTGAGAAGGTGCCTGGTATGTTAACGTAACATATTATGCTAAGAGTCATTCAAATAACTGTAACATATAGAACATGCTATACGTTTACCAAACAATCTGTCACTCCTAATCGATAAATCCCATGAAATCTTCTTCCTCGATGTTGCTTCTAAACAACTCTGCCAACTCCAAAGGTATGCGCCGCTTCCTCTTGTCGTTTTCTGCTGCATATTTCACTACGTCCAGCTTGTAATCTGCAGTACATGATTTCCTTTTCGGTGCCATTTTTTTTCAGCCCTTCTCTGTTTTTTATAAGTTACCGCTAACGATGAAATGATCCATTTTAATAGCTACGGCAGTAGCATATAGCAGTTAGCATTCCATGACCCACAATGCACTTCTGCCATGACCCTCCCCCGCCGAATTCTTATCGGTTGACGTGTGTGTGACGATTGCTGACATTTTCTCCGTCTCTTCCGCGAATGAGATGAATAACATTATTTGATATTTTTACGGTTATGTGTTAATAATTTCACACATAAGTCACTCCGGAGTATATGTCGCACCCCCGGCCAAACTATGAAAAAAAATGCAACTTATAGTCCGAAAAATACTGTAAACATAACCAGAGGTGGGTAGAGTAGCCAGAAATTGTACTCAAGTAAGAGTACTGTTACTTTAGAGATGTATTACTCAAGTAAAAGTAAGGAGTAGTCACCCAAATATTTACTTGAGTAAAAGTAAAAAGTATGTTGTGAAAAAACTACTCATGTACTGAGTAACTGATGAGTAACATGTTTGTTTAATGATTACGGCAACAAGTAATGCACAAAAACATAAAAATAGCAATGAACAAATTCAGAGCCAGGAATATCTCTTAAGCAACTAAAACAATAATATATATTAAATAATATATATTTGGTTTTAGACTGTATTGAAAACATTTTTGAAAATAAATTTTACCTTTGCAATCTCATTATACTATTGGCTAAGGTTTATATTCATCAATATAAGTTTCTCAATACCCGACCGTTTTTTGGTGCCTTTGAAAAAGATTTAGAACTCGACATCAAAACACTCTACCTCTAACAACCAAAAAGCTGTGAAAATGATGATGCTGTGTTCCAAATTTAAGTTACTTTGTTTATTTTATAAATATATATTTTTTCCATTCTATTTTAGTTACTTTGAATTTACAAACCCATGGTGCTGTTTTGTACGGTTTTTATACTGTTTTGTACTGTTTTTGTCCTTACGTGGATTATTATTTTCAACTGTTTGTAAATGTTGAAATTTATAACAAAAGGTTTATAAAAAAAAAAGTGTGCAGTTAATCATGTGACCGCCTGGCTCTGTCTGATTGGTGAAACGGAGTCAAACGTCACCAGTGACTGCATTTGATTGGTGAAACGGAGTCAAACGTCACCAGTGACTGCATTTGATTGGTGAAACGGAGTCAAACGTCACCAGTGACTGCATTTGATTGGTGAAACGGAGTCAAACGTCACCAGTGACTGCATTTGATTGGTGAAACGGAGTCAAACGTCACCAGTGCCTGCATTTGATTGGTGAAACGCAGGCATGTGATGGATCCTTCTCTTAAGGTCTGTCTGACAGAACAAAACAAACAAACCGTGCATTAACAGATCGATAAAAATCAGTAGCGAGTAGCGAGCTGAATGTAGATAAATGGAGCGGAGTAAAAGTAGCGTTTCTTCTCTATAAATATACTCGAGTAAAAGTAAAAGTATGTTGCATTAAAACTACTTTTAGAAGTACAATTTATTCCAAAAGTTACTCAAATAGATGTAGCGGAGTAAATGTAGCATGTTACTACTAGGGTTGGGTATTGTTTGAATTCGAACGATTCCGATTCTTGACGATTCTCGATTCCGATTCTTCTTGTACAATGTGTTTGCCAGGTAGTCCCTGGAAGGTGGTATGTATTTTGGGTTGAGAGTTTTTACCGTATCCCTGCAAACATAAACAAACATGTAATGTTGCTGTTACTGTTTAGCCCAGTATCAATTAGCTTAGCTCTAACGTTATTGCTTAACCGACCTAAATGTTGGAGATTCCACGTCTGAAAAGGGATGCAGTTTTTTGACTATGTGTGCAGTGACCTTTCTATGACACTCTTCCGTCTGTGGCACCGACATCTTCCCCATTGCCGCTACGGTGAACGAAGTACGCTGAGCCTGGCTAGCAGGTTGTAAATTGTCTACGGAAAAATACGCGGGCTAATTTGTTAGCTGCCTCAACGTTGGCGCAAAACACATTATTTTTTGCATATATATTGTTTTAATTACTGGATTCGGACTGCAGTGCTGGGCGTCGGAGCCGGAGCCAGAGGAAGAGGCAGAGGAGGACGGTCGGCGCAGCGCATCGAAAACGGGACACGTATTTGTACTCCATGAACTTGGAGGTGCTTCATCATGTTCGACGTGCACCCTCCTAAGCACGAAACAGTCCTGTCGCACGTGTTACATTTCGCCGATATTTCATTTTTTTTAGTAAAATAAAGCCACACTTTCGACCGCCGACCCCCGCTATCCATGCTTGACTGACTCGCTCGGCTTCATAGGCTCGGCTATGCTAACACTTCCGGCGTTGGGCGCTTCTTTGTTGGTGTTCAGCGGCTTCTTCTTCCGGTCGGCGGACTAGGTATCAAAACTAGGAATTGAAATTTAAACTTTTGAACGATTCCGGGAGAATCGGAAAGTCAGTCCCGGTTCAAATCGATACTCGATACTCGATACCCAACCCTAGTTACTACCAGAGGTGGGTAGAGTAGCCAGAAATTGTACTCAAGTAAGAGTACTGTTACTTTAGAGATTTATTACTCAGGTAAAAGTAAGGAGTAGTCATCCAAATATTTACTTGAGTAAAAGTAAAAAGTATGTTGTGAAAAAACTACTCAAGTACTGAGTAACTGATGAGTAACCTGTTTGTTTAATGATTACGGCAATAAATAATGCACAAAAACATAAAAATAGCAATGAGAAAATTCATAGCCAGGAATATCTCTTAAGCAACTAAAACAATAATATATATTAAATAATAATACATTAAAATAAAACAAATTAAGGCAAATTGAGTCACAATAACTTAACAGCACCATAGGCTCAGTAGGCATTCATCGATTGATTGATTGAAACTTTTATTAGTAGATTGCACAGTACAGTACATATTCTGTACAATTGACCACTAAATGGTAACACCCCAATACGTTTTTCAACATTAATCAATTACTTAATAAATGACCAAGTCGAGGTGATCTACCTCATATATACATACACACACATATCATATATATATATATATATATATACACAGTATATAATTTATAGTTATTTATTTTGCCGTTTTTGTTGACATGTTAAAGGTGTTTTAATGAATATACATGCATGTTTAACATATAGATTCCTATCTTTCATGAAGACAAGAATAAAAGTTGGTGTATTACCTGATTCTGATGACTTGCATTGATTGGAATCAGACAGTATAGTGCTGATAATGTCCACGTTTTCAAATGGAGGAGAGAAAAAAGTTCCTCCTTCCTGTCTAATACCACATGAAAGTCGTTGGTTTTTGGCATCTCATTTGTCCAGCTTCCATATTCGTTTTTACAATTTACAAGAAATACATTGGCGGCAAACTCCGTAGCTTGCTAGCTTGTTTGCGCTGGCTTTCGGAGACTCTTATTTTGTTAGCGCAGGCGCGATGGAGCGGCGCTTTTATTGTGAAGACAGGAACTGTGCGATCAGTCTTTAGGCTTTTGACGGGAAGTACGGTTGAAATAAAAAGTGTCTTTTTATCCTTTACACTTTTGATTGATTGATTGAAACTTTTATTAGTAGATTGCACAGTACAGTACATATTCCGCACAATCGACCACTAAATAGTAACACCCCAATAAGTTTTTCAACTTTTTTAGGTCGGATTCGACGTGTGACGGTCACGTGACCGCCTGGTTTTGTTTGATTGGTCCAACGTCACCAGTGACTGTATTTGATTGGTGAAACGCAGGCATGCGTGGATCCTACTTTGAATGCGTGTCTGACAAAATCAAAACAAACAAAGCGTGCATTAATAGATCGATAAACAAAAAAAGTAGCGAGTAACGAGCTGATTGTAGATAAATGCAGCGGAGTAAAAGTAGCGTTTCTTCTTTATAAATATACTCAAGTAAAAGTAAAAGTATGTTGCATAAAAACTACTCTTAGAAGTACAATTTATCCCAAAAGTTACTCAAGTAGATGTAACGGAGTTAATGTAGCGCCTTACTACCCACCTCTGAATATAATAAATAACTTTTGAAAAGTAATTTTTCAAAAACGTCTGACATGTTAAGGAGTTGTTCTGATGTACCGGATTATGGACGCAGACATTCCGGAAAAAGATCTACGGCCAATGAGAGAAAGGCGAGGTTGTTGGCACGACATGAAAGCTGACAGTGTCAAGCTTTAAAAAGCCTCCATCTACATCAGCCTCATAAGGCGCTACAAAATCTCCAAATCCAGAGGCAGCGGGCAGATCCGGGGACCCCAAATCTATCTCCGTCGGGAAGTTCCCCCGACAACAAACTGCAAAAAAGAAACAAGTCTAAAAAGAACCAGAGGCAGCATGAGGGCTCGCGGACAATGAAGCGAGTAAGCTCTAAATCCAGGGGCGGCTGGGAGATCCCGGGCAACAAAACCAAACACACCCTCGGTCCACGGGACACGCAGGGGTAAAAAAGAAGTATATCCAATCTCAATCCTATCAATCTAAACCTCAAATCTCCTCCCTGCGATTTAATCGATAAAAAAAAAAAAAAAAAAAAAGGGAGCCTGCATGGAGAGCCGGGTGCATGGTGGACATTCCTGTGATGACATTATCACCATTCCTAACACTCCCCAGACTGCACCCGGTGTGTGTGTGTGTGTGTGTGTGTGTGTGTGTGTGTGTGTGCAGGGCTACGCCTATTAAATCAGCGATGACATTTTCCCCCTCTTGGCCTGCATTCCCTTGCAAAAACACGGCATGGTTTGGCGCTCGCTATATAGCGAGACGTGAGGAAAGAAAGGGAGGTGTGAGCGAGAGGGGGGGGGCGGGGGGTAAAAGAAAGGAAAAGGAGGGGTGCGGAAGTGAATTTCAATTAGGCGAAGGGCCCCGAGCCCAAGTTATTTATCAAAGTTATGGCTATGGCTGTAATGAAGACTGGAGCATATTAGAGGGGGGGGGGGATAAATAAATAACACATGCAAACGTGCACATGCGGGAGCTCGGCTAATGAGGATAAACGCCGGCCAGAAAGTGTCTGTGATAAGGTCACACACCTAGCTGACGTCAGCTCGTCAGCAAGCATGTGTCTTTGTATTTTTTATTTTTATTTTTTTTTAACCTCCCTACAGGTGATGTGGTTTATTACAGTAGAATAAACAGCTTAACTGCTTCTAATTTTTAGTTGTTTTTTTGCCTTGGCCTCAGTCTGCACCCCCTCTCCAGGGCCCAGGCTAAGACCGATTTTTTTCATTTTATTTTAATCTTCTATTTTTTTTTCCCCTCCCATTCCCCCCCTTGTTTACCTGTATCTCATCTTTTTTGTAAGGGGCGCTGGAAGCCGGCAGACCCGTCTCCCTGTAATGTTTGTTTGATCTTGAATGGGATTGTGCTGAAAATTTAGATTTTCCTAAAGGAACTCTCCTGACGGAATAAATAAAGTAAATCTAATTGCCACTTTGTCACTGTTGGGTGTTTGGAAGCATCAACTTGCAGCTGTTAAAGGGGAACATTATCAGCAGACCTATGTAAGCGTCAATATATACCTTGATGGTGCAGAAAAAAGACCATATATTTTTTTTACCGATTTCCGAACTCTAAATGGGTGAATTTTGGCGAATTAAATGCCTTTCTGTTTATCGCTCTTTTTGCGATGACGTCGCCGAGGTAATACAGCCGCCATTTTCATTTTCAACACATTACAAACACCGGGTCTCAGCTCTGTTATTTTCCGTTTTTTCGACAATTTTTTGGAACCTTGTAGACATCATGCCTCGTCGGTGTGTTGTCGGAGGGTGTAACAACACTAACAGGGAGGGATTCAAGTTGCACCACTGGCCCGAAGATGCGAAAGTGTCTGCCGCCAGACCCCCATTGAATGTGCCAGAGTGTCTCCACATTTTACCGGCGATGACAGACATGGCACAGAGATGTATGGATAACCTGCAGATGCATTTGCAAAGATAAAGTCAACGAAATCACAAAGGTGAGTTTTGTTGATGTTGACTTTTGTGCTAATCAGACATATTTGGTTGCGGCGCGACTGCCAGCTAATCGATGCTAACATGCTATGCTAATAGACGCTAACATGCTATTTACCGGCGGTGCTAAAGCAGACATGGCACAAAGATGTATGGATAACCTGCAGATGCATTTGCAACTATAAAGTCAACGAAATCACAAAGGTGAGTTTTGTTGATGTTGACTGCCAGCTAATCGATGCTAACATGCTATGCTAATCAATGCTAACATGCTATTTATTGGCGGTGCTAAAGCAGAAATGGTACAGAGATGTATGGATAACCTGCAAATGTTTTTGCAACTATAGTACGTTTCCTTCCACCCACATTTAATGCGAAAAAAACACTTGCCAATCGACGGATTTAAGTTGCTCCAGTGTCACAAGATGCGAAAGTCCTGATCGTTTGGTCCGCACATTTTACCGGCGATGCTAACGCAGCTATTCGGCCATGCTATGGCTATGAATAGCGTCAATAGCTATTCGCTCAATAGCTTCAGTTTCTTCTTCAATACTTTCATACTCAAACCATCTGTTTCAATACATGCGTAATCTGTTGAATCGCTTAAGCCGCTGAAATCCGAGTATGAATCCGAGCTAATGTCGCTATATCTTGCTGTGGTATTCGCCGTAGTTTGTTTACATTGGCAGCACTGTATGACGTCACAGGGAAATGGATAGTGGCATCGCAAATAGCGAAAATCAAACACTTTAAAGCTTTTTTTTTAGGGGTATTCGGGGACCGGTAAAATTTTGAAAAAAACTTCAAAAAATACAACAAGCCACTGGGAACTGTTTTTTATGGTTTTTAACCCTTTTGAAATTGTGATAATGTTCACCTTTAAAGAACACACACCTTATTTCCTTGAATTTCCGCCGGGTATACAGTATGCGCCTGCCTTGAATTACTGCCAGGTCAAACTCGTATCGAAAAATAATTAGCGCATGCTTAGGGTCAAACTCGTCACGTCACGAGTGACACTTCCCCTGTCATCATTTTCAAAATGGAGGAGGGTGATTTCAATAATTTGAAATCGCATAAAGGATTTAAGGTCCAAGCTATTGAATATAGTATATAAAAACAGTAAGCAGCTATGTTTTATTACTATACCGTAGCTGCGTGTGTCAAATATGAGTCATTAAATGACTACCGCTTCCTGGTGGTAGAGGGCGCTAGTGATCCTTCTCGCGACTACTAGGCTGAAGAAGAAGTGACAACAAGTGTCTTGATATGTGCTGCGAACGGATATGATGCGGGGGGTGCACAACGGACCTTTTAGGATGTAACACCACTACTCTTATACTGGCTATGTAAACAAATCAAGCATGTTCCAGTCATAAATACTCAGTGTATTATTTATACAATAACACTTCATGATGGCAGCGGTGGGATAAAAGATCACCCACGGAGCAGAACGAGAGGCGGAGTTGTCCGAGGATAATTCCGTCGTCGCCCGTGAGGAGTCGAGCTAACTGATAGCGGCGGTCTGCACGTCGGGAGCAACCCAAACGAGACCGCGCTATGGCTACACACCGACCGACCATGAACTGGACCAGCAAGAGTGAGAAGTGTGTGTTTATTAAAATAAAACAGTTTTCTAAACTGGACTCCCAATAAAAGCAGGAGGTAATAAAGGACAATCTCCATCGAAACAGATATTTAAACCTGAAGAAAGATAAGGAAGACTTCTAAAAACAAGTTATCGATGCTTTTGATCAGAAGGAGCTGCACATGGACTTCATTTATAAGTAAAAGTAAGACCATAATAACGTTTTTTTTTATTAAATGTGCTTTTCATGATGGTATCCTTACATCACACTCAAATTTTTAAGCGCAGGCCAAAATTTACCGTATGCCTTTGGTAAGCGCCGGAGTGAGAAGAAGTTTTAAATTAATTAGCGTCCCGGCGGCAATTCAAAGAAATACGGTACTCACAGGACGTATCATTAGACCTCCACAAAACTGACTACAAGCTCAGTAAGTAAAATTATTAAAAACTGGATATCCCCTAGAGTAGTCAGTGTGCAGCTTGTACAGTAGCGGTAGAAGCATTTAAGTCTCGTCTTAAAACTCATTTGTATACTCTAGCCTTTAAAAAGACCCCCCTTTTTAGACCAGTTGATCTGCCGTTTCTCTTGTTTTTTGCTTTGCCCCCTCTCCCTTGTGGAAGGGGGGGCACAGGTCCGGTAGCCATAGATGAAGTGCTGGCTGTCCAGAGTCGGGACCCGGGGTGGACCGCTCGCCTGTGCATCGGTTGGGGACATATCTGCGCTGCTGACCCGTCTCCGCTCGGGATGGTCTCCTGCTGGCCCCACTATGGACTGGACTCTCACTATTATGTTAGCTCGTCTACGGACTGGGCTCTCACTATTATGTTGGATCCACTATGTACTGGACTCTCACAATTATGTTAGATCCACTATGGACTGGACTCTCACAATATTATGTTAGATCCACTATGGACTGGACTCTCACTATTATGTTAGATCCTCCATGGACTGGATTCTCACTATTATGTTAGATCCACTATGGACTGGACTCTCACTATTATGTTAGATCCACTATGGACTGGACTCTCACAATATTATGTTAGATCCAATATGGACTGGACTCTCACTATTATGTTAGATCCACTATGGACTGGACTCTCACTATTATGTTAGATCCACTATGGACTGGACTCTCACTATTATGTTAGATCCACTATGGACTGAACTTTCACAATATTATGTTACATCCACTATGGACTGGACTCTCATTATTATGTTAGGTACACTATGAACTGGACTCTCACTATTATGTTAGATCCACTATGGACTGGACTTTCACTATTATGTTAAATCCACTATGGACTAGACTCACACAATATTATGTTAGATCCACTATGGACTGGACTCTAAATATTATGTTAGATTTACTACGGACTGGACTCTCACTATAATGTTAGATCCACTATGGACTGGACTCTCACTATTATGTTAGATCCACTATGGACTGGACTCTCACTATTATGTTAGATCCACTATGGACTGGACTCTCACTATTATGTTAGATCCACTATGGACTGGACTTTCACAATATTATTCTAGACCCACCCGACATTCAATGCATCCGGTCTCCCTTAGAGGTGGGGGGGTGGTTTTCCAAGGTGCTTCATTGTCATACACATTGACATCCCACTGGGTTGAGAGTTTTTCCTTGCCCTTATGTGGGCTCTGAACCGAGGATGTCGTTGTGGCTTGTGCAGCCCTTTGAGACACTTGTGATTCAGGGCTATATAAATAAACATTGATTGATTAATTGATTGATTGACTTTGCATTGAAAATGGCTTAAGACAACATTACTGGCTTCTAATTACATTTGGAGGACTGTTTGGACTCG
The DNA here is from genome assembly GCF_033978795.1 of Nerophis ophidion. Lineage (NCBI taxonomy): Eukaryota > Metazoa > Chordata > Actinopteri > Syngnathiformes > Syngnathidae > Nerophis > Nerophis ophidion. Next base: position 78,156,818 of record NC_084613.1, read on the forward strand.
TTATTCTGGGAAACTTCCACACGGCTTAGTTTCTGCTCCGCGATGTCGCAGTACATTTTGGAACTTATTTTCCAGCTCAGTGAACCACAGCCCCCCCCTGCAGCGTCAGCACTCACACGGCCCCAGTCCCCAGTCACTACCTCCGCCAAGACACAATATTTCAAACACTCACTTCTGTCGCCAGCTGTTTGGACAACAAGAAAATATTTCAGTGCACAATGAAGCCACACATGCTGTACCCTGATTAGGCGTGGGTACCTTTCACATTTGAACCGATATGGTACATTTTTTAAAAATTGGTACTCAATGCTACACATTGATGGCACTTTTGTGTGTGTTAATAAATATCAAATGTTTTTTATGATGAAAAAAAATAATTATTGTAACATTTAAAAATTGGCAACACTAAATTGGCCCTAGTGTGTGAATGTGAGTGTGAATGTTGTCTGTCTATCTGTGTTGGCCCTGCGATGAGGAGGCGACTTGTCCAGGGTGTACCCCGCCTTCCGCCCGATTTTAGCTGAGATAGGCGCCAGCGCCCCCCGTGACCCCAAAAGGGAATAAGCGGTATAAAAAGGATGGATGGATGGATGATAAAGGCTGTCCAATTGTACCGTATTTTCCGGACCATAGGGCGCACCAGATTATAAGGCGTAAGGTTTTGTTTTTTCAGAGGCGGTATAGTACCGAATATGATTCCTTAGTATCGCGGTACTATACCCAAGCTTTATTTCGATAGTCCTTTGACTGAGTCTGAGTCATTCAACTGAGATTTTTCCAACAATCTGTACTTGTATTTTGTATTGGGGCGGCATAGCTCGCTTGGTAGAGCGGTCGTGCCAGCAACTTGAGGTTTGCAGGTTCGATTCCCGCTTCTGCCATCCTAGTCACTGCCGTTGTGTCCTTGGGCAAGACACTTTACCCACCTGCTCCCAGTGCCACCCACACTGGTTTAAATGTAACTTCGATATTGGGTTTCACTATGTAAAGCGCTTTGAGTCACTAGAGAAAAGCGCTATATAAATACAATTCACTTCACTATTCCTATGCAGCAGAGGGTACAATGTTTGCATGAGTGTGTGTGTTTGCATGTGTGTGTGTGTAACAGTGACGTGCGGTGAACTAAACTACATACTTTTTTTTTCTTTTTTCACTTAAATTCATATATGCAGCTCTAGTCATAGTTGACTTAGGTTGCACATTAGAGAAACAGGAAAAAAAAAAGGGATTTATTTGCTTTCATAAAAACGTTATCATTATGATATTATGATATGATGAATGGGTCCAAAAGGTATTTGATGAAGTTGTTATTGTCAGGTTTGTACCTGACAGTTTGGTCATGTTTTAGTTTTTCCTCTGTGTTTGTCTTATTTCCTGTAAGCGCTCTTATTTTGTCTTTATTTCCTGCTGTTTTCCCCTCACCGGGCCACACCTGGTGTCAATCAGCCAGGTGCTATTTTAGACCTGCTTGTCCCTCCACTCTGGGCTGGATTATTATCATTACGACGTGTAGCTCCGACCGTTTGTACCTGAACCTGTAGCTGTTTGCAGCGTTGTGTCTTTTTGTTGCTAGTTCCTGTTTGCTGGATCCTGTTTCCCGTTTTCCAGTTTGGCTGTTCCTAGTTCCTGGTTTGTGTTTTTTCATTTTTAAAGATTAAATCATGTTTTCCTGCACAAAGCCTGCGCCTTCTCGGTTGGTAGAGTGGCCGTGCCAGCAACTTGAGGGTTGCAGGTTTGGTTCCCGCTTGTGCCATCCTAGTTATTGCTTTTGTGTCCTTGGGCAAGACACTTTACCCACCTGCTCCCAGTGCCACCCACACTGGTTTAAATGTAACTAAGTTATTGGGTGTCACTATGTAAAGCGCTTTGAGTCACTTGGGAAAGGCGCTATATAAATATAGTTCACTTCACTTCTCTGCATTTATGGGTTTGTCACCAACTTTATGTGACAGTTATCAAATACTTTTTGATCCCATTTGCTTTTAACAAAATAAATCAAGTTTTGTGAGTGTAATTTACCTTTCTGTGTTTGTATCTGAAGCAGCAAAAGCTATCCTCCATGAAAACGTTCTTTGTATGATTGCATTCATTTTGTCTTAAAGTCCTGTTTAGAGAAGTATTTCATCTGGGATACAGTATATAATGCTCCATATTGGCAGAAACATTCAATTAATTCACTTTCATTCCAAGAAATTAAACAATATTTTTGCGTCCGACAAAAAACACCAACAAACGCTGGCTTACTCTAATAAAAATGCCATGTTTGTTAGAAAAACAGTTAAAAAAAAAACAAAAGAAAAAAATGCTAGCTTGAGCGCCCCCACTTCTCCCAGTGTGGCGAGTCAGAATACTGCTGAGGCATTGAACTGTAAGTTGACAATATATCGCCCCCTACCTCGAGGCAGAGGTACTTGCTGCCTCAAGACCTGCATTTTCCACGTGGCAACAAGTATGCGCCCCCTCGCACGCACACGCCCAATACACACTGTGTGTAGCCGTGGAGGCACCGCCTGTGTCTGCCTCACTTCTCGTCTGCTGCATTGTTTTGATCAGGAAACACGGAATTTCCACGATTTTGACCATGAAAATGATCCAAATATACAGGAACCACACCAAAATCACATAGAAAGCAAAAACCAAAAGAGAAATATTAAAACTTATTTTATTCTATTACTTCGTTTTGGAACATCTCATGGTTAAAGGGGAACATTATCACAATTTCAAAAGGGTTAAAAACAATAAAAATCAGTTCCCATTGGCTTGTTGTATTTTTTGAAGTTTTTTTTTTAATTTTACCGGTCCAGGAATATCCCTAAATAAAGCTTTAAAGTGCCTTATTTTCGCTATCTTCGAAACCACTATCCATTTCCCTGTGACGTCATACAGGGCTGCCAATACAAACAACATGGCGGTTACCACAGCAAGATATAGCGACATTAGCTCGGATTCAGACTCGGATTACAGCGGTTTAAGCGATTCAACAGATTACGCATGTATTGAAACAGATGGTCGGAGTATGGAGGCAGATAGCGAAAACGAAATTGAAGAAGAAATGGAAGCTATTGAGCGAATAGCTATTGACGCTATTCCGCCATAGCGTGGGTGTACCTAATGAAGTGGCCCATAGCATGGCTGCCTTATTAGCATCGCCGGTAAAATGTGCGGACCAAACGATCAGGACTTTCGCATTTTGTGATACTGGAGCAACTTAAATCCGTCGATTGGTAAGTGTTTGTTTCGCATCAAATGTGGGTATGTAGTTTCAAATGTACATACAGCTAGCGTAAATAGCACGTTAGCAGCGATAAAGCTTAGCATGTTAGCATCGATTAGCTGGCAGTCATGCCGTGACCAAATATGTCTGATTAGCACATAAGTCAACAACATCAACAAAACTCACGTTTGTGATTTCGTTGACTTAATCGTTGCAAATGCATCTGCAGGTTATCCATACATCTCTGTGCCATGTCTGTGTTAGCATCGCCGGTAAAATGTGCAGACACTCTGGCACATTCAATGGGGGTCTGGCGGCAGATTTCTTGCCAGTGGTGCAACTTGAATCCCTCCCTGTTAGTGTTGTTACACCCTCCGACAACACACCGACAAGGCATGACGTCTCCAAGGTTCCAAAAAATAGTCGAAAAAACGGAAAATAACAGAGCTGAGACCCGGTGTTTGTAATGTGTTGAAAATGAATATGGCGGCTGTATTACCTCGGTGACGTCACATTTTGACGTCATCGCTAAAAGACCGATAAACAGAAAGGCGTTTAATTTGCCAAAATTCACCCATTTAGAGTTCGGATATCGGTTAAAAAAATACATGGTCTTTTTTCTGCAACATCAAGGTATATATTGACGCTTGCATAGGTTTGGTGATAATGTTCCCCTTTAAGCAACCTGGTAGCAGGTGAGGCACTGCCTGACTTGCCTCCCCTGACAGCACTTCACTGGTGAGTAAGGTGTCAAGCAAATCAGCCGACACTTAAGTGTATTGATTCATCCTTTTTTTCCACAGTGCCAGTAGTTTTGAAGACAAGGCCTGATAATGAAGTGGGTGTTTGGCATGGAGACGCCGCTATTGTCTGATCCACTCACTGACGTTTATTACTCCTCCTTTTTTTGTGCCGCAGCTAAACCTGAAAGCGTGGGCTTAAAAGGGGTCATATTTCTAAAACTCTTTATTTTGGTCTACGAAACATGTAATGATGGTTCTCAGGTAAATCTGGTCATTGGTATTGAGAGGCGGAGTTGTTAGCTGCAAATGAAGCCTTCCTCAAACATCCCCGTCCTAGTGGCGCCTTGGAGCATTTTTAAAAAAGGATTGAAAATGTGAATGTGTGAATGTTGTCTGTCTATCAGTGTTGGCCCTGCGATGAGGTGGCGACTTGTCCAGGGTGTAAACCGCCTTCCGCCCGATTGTAGCTGAGATAGGCGCCAGCGCCCCCCGCGACCCCGAAAGGGAATAAGTGGTAGAAAATGGATGGATGGATGAAAATGGAAAAAGATGGGGGGAAAAAAATAACATTTTTGTTTTTGTATGTTTTTTGTTTGAGGACAAACATGACACAAACCTTCCCATTTGTTGGAACTATTATGTTTGTGTGTATGCTTCACTGATGAGACTATTATGTGAACATTCAATACTCTGGAATGCCCTCCCAGCAACAGTTAGAGATGCTACCAAAGTACAAGCATTTAAGTCTCATCTTAAAAATCATTTGTATACACCAGCCTTTAAATACAACCCCTTTTGGACCATTTGATCTGCCGTCTCTTTTCTGCTCTGCCCCACCTCTCCACGAAGGACAGCTGCGGTCCGCTCCAAGGTTTCTCATTGTCATCCCATTGGGTAGAGTTTTTCCTTGCCCTGATGTGGGATCTGAGCCGAGGATATCGTTGTGGCTCGTGCAGCCCTTTGAGACACTCCTGATTTAGGGCTATATATGCCTTTTGGTCCGGGACCCTTTGGGACTGTGTGACAAGGGGGTGTCACTTTCGTGTCCTCTGTGGTGCTTTTTTTGTGGACTTCTGGATCTGTCTCCCGGGAGCCTTTTGGCCATGGAGACCAGCTGCTGGGTCTGTGCCACACCGGAGTCGGTTTGGAGGGACTGGAGGAGATGCGGATGAGGGGACAGGGCTGCGGAGCTAGCACTGAGCGCTGGGACGGAGAGGCTTCGGGGTGTCTTGGCTGGGTGAGCAGGTGTCGGGACACCTCAGTCACCTTGGACGTACCCTCGCTCATCCATGCGGACTGGACACTGGCCGAGAGTGGAGTCAGCTGTCTTGGTTGCTTTGTTGGGTCTGCTCCTGTCTCTGGCCATGCTCCCTCCACCCCAGCGGACGATGGCGTGGAACACCGCAGAGGCCACCACAGTGGATATGTTTCTTTTACTTTTTATTCATAGCTGTATGTAGAAGTGTCTGCTTGTATCTGCTGCTTTGATGTCTTTAATGTCCTTTGTGTTCTTTGATGTTTGATGTTTCCCCTCTTACACACATGGAAGAGGAATGTGTACTATGGCTATGAGTTGTTTTTTTTCCCTTGGCCTCAGTCTGCACCCCCTCTCCAGGGCCCAGGCTAAGACCGATTTTTTTTATTTTATTTTAATCTTCTATTTTTTTCTCCCCCCCCCTTGTTTACCTTTATCTCATCTTTTTTGTAAGGGGCGCTGGAAGCCAGCAGACCCGTCAGCGATCCTGTTCTGTCTCCCTGTAATGTTTGTCTGATCTTGAAAGGGATTGTGCTGAAAATTTTAATTTTCCTGAAGGAACTCTCCTGAAGGAATAAATAAAGTACTATCTAATAAGTAAACTTTGATTGATTGATTACGAGTTTATTATGGGTCTACTGAAAATGTGAGCAAACCTGCTGGGTCAATAGTATACATACAGCAACGTTAATATTTGCTTACATGTCCCTTGGCAAGTTTCACTGCAATAAGGCGCTTCTGGTAGCCATCCACAAGCTTCTAGCAAGCTTCTGGTTGAAATTTTGACCAATCCTCTTAACAAAATTGGTGCACTTCAGCTCAATGTGTTGTTTTTTTTCTGACATGGACTTGTTTCTTCAGCATTGTCCACACATTTAAGTCAGGACTTTGGGAAGGCCATTCCAAAACCTTAATTCTAGCCCGATTTAGCCATTCCTTTACCACATAGGTGTCAAACTTTGGCCCGCCGTGTAATTTCATTTGGCCCCAACCCCAAAAGGGAATAAGCGGTAGGAAATGGATGGATGGATGAGGCAATAATAAAATAACATTAGAGCTGGCCCGCCGGTATTATACAGTGGCGGTGCAGCTGTATCACCGCATTCAACGCTAATTCTCATACTTGCCAACCCTCCCGATTTTTCCTGGAGAATCCCGAATTTCAGTGCCTCCCCTGAAAATCTCCCGGGGCAACCATTCCCCTGAATTTCCACCCGGACAACAATATTGGGGGCGTGCCTTAAAGGTACTGCTTTTAGCATCCTCTACAACCTGTCGTCACGTCCGCTTTTCCTCCATACAAACAGCGTGCCGGCCCAGTCACGTAATATATGCGGCTTCTACACACACACAAGTGAATGCAACGCATACTTGGTCAATAGCCATACAGGTCACACTGAGGGTGGCCGTATAAACAACTTTAACACTGTTACACCACACTGTGAACCCACAGCAAACAAGAATGACAAACACATTTCGGAAGAACATCTGCACCATAACACAACATAAACACAACAGAACAAATACCCAGAATCCCTTGCAACACTAACTCTACAATATACACCCCCGCTACCAACAAAACTCGATTTTGCATGTCACTATAAAGTTATATAAGCCTTGCTTGTTCAATATTCAATGCAAAACTTGTTTGGTTTTCTATTAAAAGGTTAAGTTTTTCAACTTTGGCCCGCGGCTTTGTTCACTTTAGAATTTTGGCCCACTCTGTATTTGAGTTTGACACCACTACTTTACCACTTTTGATGTGTGTTTGGGGTCATTGTCCTGTTGGAACACCCAACTGCGCCCAAGACCCAACCTCCGGCCTGACGATTTTAGAATAGAATAGAATAGATCTTTATTGTCATTGCACAAGTACAACGAGATTAAATTTTTCGGTACAGTCCCGCTAAGAGCAGACATACGTTATAGGGGAGGACAAAACGAGACTGGCAATGGAACAGCCACTTACGGCGCTCCTTAAAAAAGGTGAGAAAATGGTGACATTTGGAGAGGGGGTGGGGGAGTAAAAAAATATCAGTCTAAGGCTAGAGCCACAGAAGGGGTCCAGACTGAGTCCAGGAAAAAAACCTCACATAGCATGGCACACATTTAAACATGGTACGTATATCACACGAACTTGCAACAGAGGGAGGGGTGGGTTTGAGGAAACCCGCCGCCGCTGTATAACGCTGCTCAGCCATCCACAGCCCCAGAGGAATTTAGCGGTGGTGAAGGCGTTGATTTCCAGGGTGGGGGTCATGTGTGCATATATGCCCAATTAACTTGATGGAGATGATGAATGTTTTTGTATGGACTGAGGCCGATCTCAAAAGTTCGACTGCAGGGGTTGTAGACAAAAAGGAAGGTCAAAAGCGTCTATCTTTGAGGAGTCCTCGGGAGATTTTTTTTTAGAACAGCCTGTTCCTGATTGTGTCAAGGCCATTCAAGGGGAGTCAAATCGTTACGTTTTCCTGAAGAATTTGGAGATAATCCTCATTTTTCATTGTCCCATTTAAAGCACCAGTTCCATTGGCAGCAAAACAGGTCCAGAGCATACTACTAACACCACCATGCTTGTCGGTAGGAATAGTGTTCATTGGATTAAAGGCCTCACATTTTCTCTCCTCCAAACATATTGCTGGGTATTGTGGCCAAACAGCTCCATTTTTGTTTCATCCGACCACAAAACTTTCCTTCAGAAGGTAAATGATAAATAAATGGGTTGTACTTGTATAGCGCTTTTCTACCTTCAAGGTACTCAAAGCGCTTTGACACTATTTCCACATTTACCCATTCACACACACATTCACACACTGATGGAGGGAGCTGCCATGCAAGGCGCCAACCAGCACCCATCAGGAGCAAGGGTGAAGTGTCTTGCTCAGGACACAACGGACGTGACGAGGTTGGTACTAGGTGGGATTTGAACCAGGGACCATCGGGTTGCGCACGGCCACTCTCCCACTGCGCCACGCCGTCTTATCTTTGTCCGTGTGATGTCAGATGAAACAAAAATAAGAGTTGTAGAAATTATTGGAACGTCAAGACAGCCATGACATTATGTTCTTTACAAGTGTATGCAAATGTTTGACCACGACTGTAAGTGCAAAAGTACACCAGTGTGAAGTTACTGACACCTAGTGACCAGTCAGGATTTAGTACTATGTAATCCGCATCGCCATCTGTTTATTTGTCTTGGAAAGCAACGCCATAGGGTTTCCCTCTGATTGACAAATCATCACTTGTAAAAGCTCCACCACCCTTTAACCTTTCCCCTCTTCTGCCATCTCTTAATCAAACTCCCGCTCTCTTAACCGCTCTTGATTACCACATGCTTACCCTTTCAGGGATCGGTTGCGTCGTCGTTGCGAAACTACGACCACAAGGCTGCCAACTGAAGGGCGGCGTGGTTTGAATAGGAGTTTTAATTTGGCCGTAGAAGATTACGGGATTACATTAGAACATCTAATGTTGAATGTCTCTCAATTCGACCGCAATTTGTGTGAGGTCGTGTGAGACTTTAGCTCAGTGGGACTCTCAAGCTTCTCCAAAGAGGACTCCGAACAGATTAATTCAAAGTTTTCAGGACCATTTTGTCTACATTGCGCTCTAGACAAAGCTGATATGTTTAAATCTCACCTTAAAACTCATCTGTATACTCTAGCCTTTAAATAGACCTCCTTTTTAGACCAGTTGATCTGCCGCTTCTTTTCTTTTTCTCCTCTGTCCCCCCGTCCTTTGTGGAGGGGGTCCGGTCCGATGGTCATGGATGAAGTATCAATCAATCAATCAATGTTTACTTATATAGCCCTAAATCACTACTGTCTCAAAGGGCTGCACAAACCACTACCACATCCTCGGTAGGCCCACATAAGGGCAAGGAAAATTCACACCCAGTGGGACGTCGGTGACAATGATGACTATGAGAACCTTGGAGAGGACGAAAGCAATGGATGTCGAGCGGGTCTAACATGATACAGTGAAAGTTCAATCCATATTGGACCCAACACAGTCGCGAGAGTCCAGTCCAAAGCGGATCCAACACAGCAGCGAAAGTCCCGCTCACAGCGGAGCCAGCAGGAAACCATCCCAAGCGGAAGCGGATCAGCAGCGCAGAGATGTCCCCAGCCGATACACAGGCGAGCAGTACATGGCCACCGGATCGGACCGGACCACCTTCACAAGGGAGAGTGGGACAGAGGAGAAAAAGAAAAGAAACGGCAGATCAACTGGTCTAAAAAGGGAGTCTATTTAAAGGCTAGAGTATACAAATGAGTTTTAAGGTGAGACTTAAATGCTTCTACTGAGGTGGCATCTCGAACTGTTACCGGGAGGGCATTCCAGAGTACTGGAGCCCGAAATGAAAACGCTCTATAGCCCGCAGGCTTTTTTGGGGCTTTGGGAATCTGTTCAGAGTCGGGACCCAGGATGGACCGCTCGCCTGTGTATCGGTTGGGGACATCTCTACGCTGCTGATCCGACTCCGCTTGGGATGGTTTCCTGTGGACGGGACTCTCGCTGCTGTCTTGGATCCGCTTTGAACTGAACTCTCGCGGTTGTGTTGGAGCCACTATGGATTGAACTTTCACAGTATCATGTTAGACCCGCTCGACATCCATTGCTTTCGGTCCCCAAGAGGGGGGGGGGGGAGCCCACATCTCAGGTCCTCTCCAAGTATATAGTATATTAATCATTAGTAATGTAGCAGCCTCGTTTTGAATGGCAGGGTCCCTGCTATCACATGTTGATAAAAATATAACATTTACATAATAAAAGTCAACTACAGGCTTCCCAAATGCTGTAATAAATTAAGCATGAGTTGACTTGAAATTGTTTAATGTTGCACTTTTTATATGTAGAAGAAAGGTTTTGTCATTTTATTTATTCAAAGCAACAACTTCAGGCAGTTTAATGTGGATTAACGTGTGCAGAATTATTAAAGTGTTCCCAATGTTAAAAGGATAAAGCCATTGTTTACAAATTTGGTAAATAAATAACCAAAAAACGTATATTTTGTTGTTTTCTTACTGTACCGAAAATGAACCGAACCGTGACCTCTAAACCGAGGTATGTACCGAACCGAAATTTTTGTGTACCGTTACACCCCTACTCGTTAGTATTTGTAGCAGGGAAAAAGGGTGTATTCCAAAATAAGATGGCCTTGGTGGAGGTCTGCCATCCTAATTAGGAAAAGGGTCAGTCATCCAGGCTACCGTTTTTTACTGACCAGCCCAGGAAACTGCGCCCTGCCTGGGGAACGAGAAGGGGGACAATTAGCTCTTTAGGACTGGCGGGAACAAGTGTGAAAGGCGCTCGGTTAGAATTGGGAGCTGATATTAGCGTTGCATGTATGGCGTGTGGGCGAAGAGGGTCTTCCAAGCCCAATTAGGGCTGAGTACGTGTTGGGGGGCCTGTGCCAAACATGCCCCACCTGTTAAGACGAGGCCAAGAGGCTAATGAGCACTGCCTGCAGGAAGACGAAGGCTGCAGAACAAAAACAGAGGAAAGAAGGAAGTTCCAGGCCAGCACAGCATGAAGACAACTTTCTCCGCTTCATTATGCAGCTGCGCACCATGTTGGGAGCATTTCCAAAATAAGCTTTTATCATGTGACAACAACAACAACAACACAAAAAAAAACCCAACAATCCACCGAGCAGTGGAGACAATTAAAAGCAGACATGGATGGAGAGAGGCCCTGGTGGGACGCTGAGAGCCAAACATTGTGCACCAGGCACGGAAACAGTTTTTTGGGGACAGAACGCCCTCTGTGTGGCGTGCATGCGAGCACGGATGAAAGAAGCTCATTGTCTGGACCGGTGTTTTTCAACCACTGTGAGATGTTGTCTGGTGGGCTGTGGGAAATTATGCAACTTCACCTATTTGGTCGAAAATATATTTTTTGCAACTATCTGCAAATAACATGGCGTTGCTTAGTGTCTGTGCTGTGTAGAACTGGGCAGGGTAACCACGTAACACTCCATGACACTAGGTGGCAGCAGGTAGTTAATTGCTTTGTAAAAGTCGGAATGTGTCGGGTGAGACGAGGATGGTTTTTTGTGATCAGGGAAAAAAAGGTATGCAATGCTTAAACCCAAAAAATTAACAAAAGGGAAAGGAAAAGGTGACTAAGCATAGGGAAGGCTATGCAAAACCAAAGAACAAACCCTGTTTGCGTATGAGTTGGGAAATTAAGTTAGATGTAAATATAAACAGAATACAATCAATCAATGTTTACTTATATAGCCCTAAATCACTAGTGTCTCAAAGGGCTGCACAAACCACCACGACATCCTCGGTAGGCCCACATAAGGGCAAGGAAAACTCACACCCAGTGGGACGTCGGTGACAATGATGACTATGAGAACCTTGGAGAGGAGGAAAGCAATGGATGTCGAGCGGGTCTAACATGATACTGTGAAAGTTCAATCCACAATGGATCCAACACAGTCGCGAGAGTCCAGTCCAAAGCGGATCCAACACAGCAGCGAGAGTCCCGTTCACAGCGGAGCCAGCAGGAAACCATCCCAAGCGGAGGCGGATCAGCAGCGCAGAGATGTCCCCAGCCGATACACAGGCAAGCAGTACATGGCCACCGGATCGGACCGGACCCCCTCCACAAGGGAGAGTGGGACATAGGAGAAAAAGAAAAGAAACGGCAGATCAACTGGTCTAAAAAGCGAGTCTATTTAAAGGCTAGAGTATACAAATGAGTTTTAAGGTGAGACTTAAATGCTTCTACTGAGGTAGCATCTCGAACTGTTACCGGGAGGGCATTCCAGAGTACTGGAGCCCGAACGGAAAACGCTCTATAGCCCGCAGACTTTTTTTGGGCTTTGGGAATCACTAACAATGATTTGCAAATCCTTTTCAACCCATATTCAGTTGAATAAGACACAATATTTGATGTTCAAACTCATAAACTTTATTTTTTATTGCAAATAATAATTAACTTAGAATTTCATGGCTGCAACACGTGCCAAAGTAGTTGGGAAAGGGCATGTTCACCACTGTGTTACATCACCTTTTCTCTTAACAACCCTCAATAAACGTTTGGGAACTGAGGAAACTCATTGTTGAAGCTTTGAAAGTGGAATTCTTTCCCATTCTTGTTTTATGTAGAGCTTCAGTCATTCAACAGTCTCCGCTGTCGTATTTTACGCTTCATAATGCGCCACACATTTTCCATGGGAGACAGGTCTGGACTGCAGGCGGGCCAGGAAAGTACCCACACTCTTTTTTTTACAAAGCCACGCTGTTGTAACACGTGCTGAATGTGGCTTGGCATTGTCTTGCTGAAATAAGCAGGGGCGTCCATGAAAAAGATGGCAGAACCAAAACCTGTATGTACCTTTCAGCATTAATGGTGCCTTCACAGATGTGTAAGTTACCCATGCCTTGGGCACTAATACACCCCCATACCATCACAGATGCTGGCTTTTGAACTTTGCGTCTATAACAGTCTGGATGGTTTGCTTCCTCTTTGGTCCGGATGACACAATGTCGAATATTTCCCCAAAAATTTGAAATGTGGACTCGTCAGACCACAGAACACTTTTCCACTTTGCATCAATCCATCTTACATGAGAGAAGCCGGCGACATTTCTGGATGTTGTTGATAAATGGCTCTCGCTTTACATAGTAGAGCTTTACGTCGCACTTACAGATGTAGCCACGAACTGTATTAAGTGACAGTGGTTTTCTGAAGTGTTCCTGAGCCCATGTGGTGATATCCTTTAGAGATTGATGTCGGTTTTTGATACAGTGCCGTCTGAGGGATCGAAGGTCACGGTCATTCAATGTCGGTTTCCGGCCATGCCGCTTACGTGGGAGAATTTCTCCAGATTCTCTGAACCTTTTGATGATATTATGGACCGTAGATGTTGACTCCAATAAAAATGTCCCCACCACGAATCCGGACGGTTTACGCCAGCTTGAATGTGTTTAATTGACACCCGTTGCCACGCCTTCCTGCAATCACAACACATTGTGCTCGCTTCTGAATTTCCCCCGTGATTTTAGTCACGGCTCTAAAAAGGTGTGTGCTGGAATGGCTGACAGCTTCACACTTTTAGGTACACGCCGCACTAAGAATCACTTAATTGCTTATTCAGTGAACACAGAAGCTCTCACTCTCCCCCCTCACACACACACACACACACACACACACACACACACACACACACACACACACACACACACACACACACACACACACACACACACACGCACACACAGACACACACACACACACACACAAAATTGGCAGCTGCTAACCTCAGGATTAAGTCCAGTGTGACAGACCTGATTTCAGACTGCGTCTGTGACGAAGCGACAAAACGGGGCGCGCACCAAACAAATAGCAGACGTAAAGCGAGGCAACATTTTTTTTGGTCACCGCCTTGTGAAGAGGGACAGAAAAATAAAAACGATGCCAAGCAAAATCCCAAAAGAAGGAAAAGCAGCCATCTGCCAGGTGCATATTGTCTACAAGGCTTCCCAGATTTAAACGCCTGTTGGATTCTGCAGCCCTGAAAACGCGTTTCAAACCCCCCCCCCAAATAAAAAAAACAAAACATGAGAGAGATATGGGGGTGGGGGGGGGGGGTCTTCTCTTTGGATGCCAGCAAGAAAAAGGATTAACACAAGCGATGTTATGTTTGTATTTGATCAAAACAGGCACTTAGTAGGAAAGGATCCTGGCCTTTGGGTTCGGCGCTGGGATTGAATTAAATCTCTGTTCATCCCGCCGCCAACGGCTCGGCGTCTCCCGCGCTCTTACACCGTGGCGTATGGCGCCCGTAAGAATTGAAAAGCCCTCTCAGACGGCCGCGGGATTTTTTTTTAAAAGACAGCAGAGGGGGGGAGAGGTGGGTCGCTTCTTATTTTTGGGCCCGCTAGCTCATTGAAATGACAGTTTGATTTTCCGGGTTGTGGAGTGAGGCGGCTTAAGAGGCCATCCCTCTTTTATAAGGCCTGTGACATCTAACCCCGACATAGCATCATCACCCCCCCCCGGCCCCCAGCCTCTAGAACAGGGGTAGGGAACCTATGGCTCTAGAGCCAGATGTGGCTCTTTTGATGACTGCATCTGGCTCTCGGATACATCTGAGCTGACGCTGCTTAACACGATAAGTAATGACTAATTCCACTTGTAATCAGAATGTTAAAAATATCGTTAAAAATACTAAACATGCTCATTCATTTGAATCCATCCATCCTTTTTTACTACCGCACTTGTTCAAGAAATTGCATGATTTATTTATTATTGTTTTTTTAGGGCTTGCCCTCCTGGGGGTTCTTCAGATCACCAAGCACCGACACGAAAGCCTTTTTCAGGGTTACGATATTTTTTTATTTTTCAATAAGTCTCTCAGTTGCTTTCCAGCAATTGTCTTTTTCTCTTTCGTTCTGGCTCGCGCTCTGGCTCCAGCTCCAACCCTGTCTCTCCTCCCGGCTGCTGCTTACAACAGAGCGACAGTTGATTAGATAACAAGGCCCAAGTGGGCCATGTACGCACCTGTCGCTGATTTCGAGGCCGGTCCTGGCACACCCCGCTTTGCTGCAGGCCCGCAGGCCACGCCCCCTCCACAGTTAGCTTCAGAATATCAACGTTATTACAAAGAATACGAGACCTATTATACTCTAGTAATGTTGGTCTTACTTAAAAATGCAGGCGTTTAGTTGTGTTCAGTGTTGAAAAAAAAATGATATGGCTCTTACGGAAATACATTTTAAAATATTTGGATTCTTGGCTCTCTCAGCCAAAAAGGTTCCCGACCCCCTACTCTAGGAATGTGTGTGTGTGTGTTCTGGCAATGCTGACTTAAACGGGAACAATATCACCAGACCTATGTAAGCGTGATGTTGCATAAAAAGACCATATGTTTTTTTTACCGATTTCCGAACTCTAAAAGGGTGAATTTGGCGATTTAAACACCTTTCAATTGTTCGCCTGCCCGTTTTTTCGACTGTTTTCCGGTACCTTGGAGACATCATGCCTTCTATTTTTTTTTTTTTCCATAAAGAAATACAATCATGTGTGCTTACAAACTGTTTCCCCGCAGACTGTATTGATCTATATTGATATATAATGTATATATTGTGTTTTTTATGTTGATTTAATCATTTTAAAAAAACATTTGATTATTATTATTATTATTTTAATTTCTTGTGCGGCCTGGTACCAATCGGTCTGAATCCTTTTTTCAGTGATGTACCCCTGTGAACATTTTTTTTAATTCAAGTACCCCCTAATCAGAACAATTTAGTGCACTGATTAGTGCACGCCCGCTCACCTGCTTCCAAGCACTAATCAGAGGCAGTTTTTAAGCTTGTCTTTGCCAGTCAGTTGGCCTGGTGTCATCGTTCGATTTATGCCGTGTCCACGTATGTGTTATTGGTTTCGTGCCACAGTTTCATGTTGTTCCATGCCACAGTCCATGCTAAGTGTTTAGCTTCTATGATTCCTGCGTTAAGTTTTTTTGTTCATTAGCTTTTCTTTTGTATGGTTCCTGCCTTGTCTGATGTGTAGGATTAATTGGTAGTTAAACATGTTCCTACCTTCTACCGTTGTCTGGAAAAGTCCGTTTGCATCCTGGAAGAACAATCCTCGCAGCAAGCTGCAAACCCCCCCCGTCATGACAGTCTGAGGGTCATGTCATATTTCATTTGAATTTTTTTTTTTTTTAAATGGTCCTCAGTAGTCACGTAGAAATTTATGTGAATTATGCAAAATTATTAAAATTTGGTCCCCATGAACCATATTAACTCTCTTTCCCCAGGGTCCGCAGTAAGACTGATAAGCACAATACTTCATCAATCCAGATATTTAAAGACGTGTGTGAGCTAACAGGGCAGTGGCCATTTTTCCCATTTTTTTATGCCTCCACAACCTGTGGAAAGGGTGGTCCCCACAAGTTATGAACAAAAACTTGGTCCTCATTCCAAATGATTACCAGTGTGTGTGTGTGTGTGTGTGTGTGTGTGTGTGTGTGCCCGTCCCTGGCATTATCTCCCAATCCTGGAAGACATGCGAAGGAATGCGGGCGTCTGGGCGGCTGTTGGCCCGGCAACGCTCCCGGCGACCATGCGGGTCTTGCCAAGCGGGGTAAGGTATACGTCGACATTTAATAAGCACCATTGTGTCATCACCACCACCACCCCCAACCGTGACAGATAATGTCGGTGAGGGTAATGGAGGGAAAAATCTTTGAAGAATAAAAGAAGAGGAAATGACAAGAATAAAAGTAGAAAAAATATCATTGGAAAAAAAGGATTTTTTTAGTGCAGTAATAAAGCGAGGGATGGGGCAAAGAATAGTAAAGAATTGATGGGTTGTGGATTACGAGAAGTTCAAGTTAAAAAGTACCACTGATAGTCACACACACACTCGGTGTGGTGAAATTACCCTCTGCATTTGACCATGTTTTCCTTGTTCCACCCCTTGGGAGATCAGGGGAGCCGGGAATCATTTTTGGTGATTTAACCCCCCCCCCAATCCCAACCTTTGATTCTGACTGCCAACAGGGAGGTAATAGGTCTTATTTTTATAGTCTTTGGTATGACTCGCTAGCTTGAATGTGAAGTAGTGAAACAGGAAAATAATTGTGTGGAGAGACGGAGCCGACGAGCCGACAGCAGGCTCGGACAAACGGTGGTCCTACCCAAGATGGCGGCCAGGAGGCGGGGTACGCCTGGAGCGACACTGCAGCCATCAGAGTCAGGTGCGTAAACGACACACCTGCTCTCAATCCTTACGTCTTCTTGTGCAGCATTAAAGGGGAGAAGGAGGAACAATCGGGGCAGAAGTCGGAGAGGAACCACCCGAGAAGGAAGACCACGAACGCGACGAGAGAGACCCAGAGCGTGGACGACGCA
Organism: Nerophis ophidion; assembly: GCF_033978795.1. Lineage (NCBI taxonomy): Eukaryota > Metazoa > Chordata > Actinopteri > Syngnathiformes > Syngnathidae > Nerophis > Nerophis ophidion. The sequence goes on from NC_084613.1 coordinate 78,173,909, forward strand.
GCCACTGGCCAATTTGTAGCGCGCCGTTTCTTCTTGCTCGTCGCAATGTTGAAATCCAGGCTCAAAACACTTATTTTATCATTTATTTTATTTACACTCTTTGCTTTTAAATGCCTATTCGTGAGATTCATGATTTTGATTGCCTGTGATGAGATGGCTACTTGTCCAGGGTGTAACCCGCCCTCCGCCCGAATGCAGCTGAGATAGGCTCCAGCGAGCCCAAAAGGGACAAGCGGTAGAAAAATGGATGGATGGATGGAGGATTCTGATTGCCTTCTTGTAATATTATGCATCTTTAAAGCACATTGAATTGCATTGCTTATGAATTATGCTCTCTGGGATAAGTTGGGGACTTGTCCAGGGTGTACACCGTCTTCCGCCCGAATGCAGCTGAGATAGGCTCCAGCGACACCCCCGCCCCCGCAACCCCAAAAGGGACAAGCGGTAGAAAAATGGATGGATGGATGGATGATTTTGATTGCCTTCTTGTAATATTATGCATCTTTAAAGCACTTTGAATTGCATTGCTTATGAATTGTGCTCTCTGGGATGAGGTGGCGACTTGTCCAGGGTGTATGCCGTCTTCCGCCCGAATGCAGCTGAGATAGGCTCCAGCGACCCCCCCTCCCCCGCGACCCAAAAGGGACAAGCGGTAGAAAAATGGATGGATGATTTTGATTGACTTCTCGTAATATTATGATGCTTTAAAGCACTTTGAATTGCATTGCTTATGAATTGTGCTCTCTGGGATAAGTTGGCGACTTGTCCAGGGTGTACCCCGTCTTCCGCCCGAATGCAGCTGAGATAGGCTCCAGCGACCCCCCCTCCCCCGCGACCCCAAAAGGGACAAGCGGTAGAAAAATGGATGGATGATTTTGATTGACTTCTCGTAATATTATGATGCTTTAAAGCACTTTGAATTGCATTGCTTATGAATTGTGCTCTCTGGGATAAGTTGGCGACTTGTCCAGGGTGTACCCCGTCTTCCGCCCGAATGCGGCTGAGATAGGCTCCAGCGACCCCCCCCCTCCCCCGCGACCCCAAAAGGGACAAGCGGTAGAAAAATGGATGGATGGATGGATGATTTTGATTGCCTTCTTGTAATATTATGCATCTTTAAAGCACTTTGAATTGCATTGCTTATGAATTGTGCTCTCTGGGATAAGTTGGCGACTTGTCCAGGGTGTACCCCGTCTTCCGCCCGAATGCAGCTGATAGGCTACAGCGACCCCAAAAGGGACAAGCGGTAGTAAATGGATGGATGGGATGGATGATTTTGATTGCCTTTGTGTAATTGTATGCATCTTTAAAGCACTTTGAATTGAATTGCCTAACAATATCCGAAAATAATAACATTGGAATATTACAAGAAAAAACTTTAGAGTATGTAAATAAAGTATTTTTTCACGATAATTTTTTTTTACTCTTAAGAGAAAAAGATTGACAACACAAGTCCCCCCGGTCCTGGAAGACCTGCAAAGGAATGTGGAGTCCCAGCAGCTGTTGGCGTGGCAACGCTCAGGATAAGGTACACGTCAACGTTTATTAACAACCATTATGTCATCATTCCGTCTGTGGACGCCTCCAACCGGAACGGAATTAACTTGAAATTCAAAAGCGGGATCCATCAGAATTCCGGAGTCTAAATTAGCATCTCTGCCATCTGGTTGGATTTGGCAAGAGGTGGACTCATTTGCCTTATAAAACAGAAAAAAGACTAGGCATAAGGTCTCTGTTCTTCCAGCACAAACGAAGCGTGAGCTTTTTCTCCCGACCCAGGGCACGTCGTCAAGAAACGCAAAAACCATGAGGGAATAAAATGTTCCTTTAATGGCCGTGTGCAGCACATTAGCTTTGGCCTCAGACTATGAGGATGAAAACAGCACAACGAAGCCTTCTTGTAGTACATAAATTCTCTTTAAAGCATCATTCGGCGTGTGAAGGTTTGGCCGTTATCCAACGTATCGAGGTGAGGTCTTAACGGGGCTCTGGAGCTTGTTGCTGAATGGAATAAAACATTAAAGGGGAACATTATCAGCAGACCTATGTAAGCGTCAATATATACCTTGATGGAGCAGAAAAAAGACCATTTATTGTTTTAACCGATTTCCGAACTCTAAATAGGTGAATTTTGGCGAATTAAACGCCTTTCTGTTTAACGCTCTGGAGGCGATGACGTCATTTTCAACACATTGTAAACATTGGGTCTCAGCTCTGTTATTTCCCGTTTTTTCGACTATTTTTTGGAACCTTGGAGACATCATGCCTCGTCGGTGTGTTGTCGGAGGGTGTAACAACACTAACAGGGAGGGATTCAAGTTGCACCACTGGCCCGAAGATGCCAAAGTGTCTGCTGCCAGACCCCCATTGAATGTGCCAGAGTGTCTCCACATTTTACCGGCGATGCTAAGACAGAAATGACAGAGATGTATGGATAACCTGCAGATGCATTTGCAACGATAAAGTCAACGAAATCACAAAGGTGAGTTTTGTTGATGTTGACTTATGTGCTAATCAGACATATTGGGTCGCGGCGTGACTGCCAGCTAATCGATGCTAACATGCTATTTACCGGCGGTGCTAAAGCAGACATGGCAGAGAGATGTATGGATAACCTGCAGATGCATTTGCAACTATAAAGTCAACGAAATCACAAAGGTGAGTTTTGTTGATGTTGACTCATGTGCTAATCAGACATATTTGGTCACAGCGTGACTGCCAGCTAATCGATGCTAACATGCTACGCTAATCGACGCTAACATGCTATTTACCGGCGGTGCTAAAGCAGACATGACACAGAGATGTATGGATAACCTGCAGATGCATTTGCAACGATAAAGTCAACGAAATCACAAAGGTGAGTTTTGTTGATGTTGACTGCCAGCTAATCGATGCTAACATGCTACGCTAATCGATGCTAACATGCTATTTACTGGCGGTGCTAAAGCAGACATGGCACAGAAATGTATGGATAACCTGCAGATGCATTTGCAACGATATTACGTTTCCTTCCACCCACATTTAATGCGAAAAAAACACTTACCAATTGACGGATTTAAGTTGCTCCAGTGTCACGAGATGCGAAAGTCCTGATCGTTTGTTCCGCACATTTTACCGGCGATGCTAACGCAGCTATTCGGCCATGCAATGGCTATGAATAGCGTCAATAGCTATTCGCTCAATAGCTTCAGTTTCTTCTTCAATACTTTCATACTCCAACCATCTGTTTCAATACATGCGTAATCCGTTGAATCGCTTAAGTCGCTGAAATCCGAGTTTGAATCCGAGCTAATGTCGCTATATCTTGCTGTGCTATTCGCCATTGTTTGTTTACATTGGCAGCACTGTATGACGTCACAGGGAAATGGATAGTCACATCGCAAATAGCGAAAATCAAGCACTTTAAAGCTTTTTTTAGGGATATTCGGAGACCGATAACATTTTGAAAAAAATTTCAAAATATACAACAAGCCACTGGGAACTGATTTTTATTGTTCTTAACCCTTTTGAAATTGTGATAATAATCCCCTTTAAGCGTAATGGCGGAGACGTGTGCTGGTGCAATGCTGCCCAGGCTGACGACACTGCCTCATTGGAACAAATGAAAGACGCAAATCTGTAAGCACATATCATAATTTTCGGATTATAAGTCGCTCTGGAGTATAAGTCGCACCGGCCGAAAATGCATAACAAAGAAAGAAAAAAACATATATATGTCGCACTGGAGTATAAGTCGCATTTTGGGGGGAAATTTATTTGATAAAACCCAACACCAAGAATAGACATTTGAAAGGCAATTGAAAATAAATCAAGAATAGTGAACAACAGGCTGAATAAGTGTACGTTATATGAGGCATAAATAACCGACTGAGAAGGTGCCTGGTATGTTAACGTAACATATTATGAAATATGTTACGTAAATCTGAGTCTGAATCCGAGCTAATGTCGCTGTATCTTGCTGTGCTATTCGCCATTGTTTGTATTGGAATCGCTATGTGACGTCACAGGGAAATGGACAGCTTTTTTTAGGGATGGGTAACATTTCGAAAAATAAAATAAGCCACTGGGAACTGATTTTTATTGGTTTTAACCCTTCTGAAAATTGTGATAATGTTCCCCCTTTGAGTCGCGTTCCACGTCCATGTGAGTGGGAATGTTGTCCGTCTATCTGTGTTGGCCCTGTGATGAGGTGGCGACTTGTCCAGGGTCTACGCTGCCTTCCGCCTGAATGCAGTTGAGATAGGCTCCAAAACCCCCCCGCGACCCCTAGGGGAATAAGCGGTAGGAAACGGATGGACGGATGGAAACTCAAGACAGCCATGAGATGATGTTATCACATTCCTCGGACACTGTTCCCCTAGCATTCAAAAAAGCGGTTATTCATCCCCTTCTTAAAAGACCTAACCTCGATCCTGACCTCATGGTAAACTACCGACCGGTGTCTCACCTTCCCTTTATTTTAAAAATCCTCGAAAAAATTGTTGCGGAGCAGTTAACTGAACACTTAGCGTCTAACAATCTATGTGAAAGCTTTCAATCCGGTTTCAGGGCAAATCACTCCACGGAGACAGCCCTCGCAAAAAGGACTAATGATCTATTGCTAACGATGGACTCTGATGCGTCATCTATGTTGCTGCTCCTCGATCTTAGCGCTGCTTTCGATACAGTCGATCATAATATCTTATTAGAACGTATCAAAACACGAATTGGTATGTCAGACTTAGCCCTGTCTTGGTTTAACTCTTATCTTACTGATAGGATGCAGTGTGTCTCCCATAACAATGTGACCTCGGACTACGATAAGGTAACGTGTGGAGTTCCCCAGGGTTCGGTCCTTGGCCCTGCACTCTTCAGCATCTACATGCTGCCGCTAGGTGACATCATACGCAAATACGGTATTAGCTTTCACTGTTATGCTGATGACACCCAACTCTACATGCCCCTAAAGCTGACCAACACGCCGGATTGTAGTCAGCTGGAGGCGTTTCTTAATTAAATTAAACTATGGATGTCCGCTAACTTTTTGCAACTCAACGCCAAAAAAACGGAAATGCTGATTATCGGTCCTGCTAGACACCGACCTCTATTTAGTAATACAACTCTAACATTTGACAACCAAACAATTAAACAAGGCGACACGGTAAAGAATCTGGGTATTATCTTCGACCCAACTCTCCTTTGAGTCACACATTAAAAGCGTTACAAAAACGGCCTTCTTTCATCTGCGTAATATCGCAAAAATTCGCTCCATTTTGTCCACTAAAGACGCTGAGATCATTATCCATGCGTTTGTTACGTCTCGTCTCGACTACTGTAACGTATTATTTTCGGGTCTCCCCATGTCTAGCATTAAAAGATTACAGTTGGTACAAAATGCGGCTGCTAGACTTTTGACAAGAACAAGAAAGTTTGATCACATTACGCCTGTACTGGCTCACCTGCACTGGCTTCCTGTGCACTTAAGATGTGACTTTAAGGTTTTACTACTTACGTATAAAATACTACACGGTCTAACTCCATCCTATCTTGCCGATTGTATTGTACCATATGTCCCGGCAAGAAATCTGCGTTCAAAGGAGTCCGGCTTATTAGTGATTCCCAAAGCCCAAAAAAAGTCTGCGGGCTATAGAGCGTTTTCCGTTCGGGCTCCAGTACTCTGGAATGCCCTCCCGGTAACAGTTCGAGATGCCACCTCAGTAGAAGCATTTAAGGCTCACCTTAAAACTCATCTGTATACTCTAGCCTTTAAATAGACTCCCTTTTTAGACCAGTTGATCTGCCGTTTCTTTTCTTTTTCTCATATGTCCCACTCTCCCTTGTGGAGGGGGTCCGGTCCGATCCGGTGGCCATGTACTGCTCGCCTGTGTATCGGCTGGGGACATCTCTGCCCTGCTGACCCGCCTCCGCTTGGGATGGTTTCCTGCTGGCTCCGCTGTGAACGGGACTCTCGCTGCTGTGTTGGATCCGCTTTGAACTGGACTCTCGCGACTGTGTTGGATCCATTATGGATTGAGCTTTCAAAGTATCATGTTAGACCCGCTCGACATCCATTGCTTTCCTCCTCTCCAAGGTTCTCATAGTCATCATTGTCACCGACGTCCCACTGGGTGTGAGTTTTCCTTGCCCTTATGTGGGCCTACCGAGGATGTCGTAGTGGTTCGTGTTGTGGTTTGTGCACCCCTTTGAGACACTGGTGATTTAGGGCTAAATAAGTAAAAATTGATTGATGTTCTCTACAAGTATATGCACATTTTTGACCACGACTGTATGTCCAGGTTTTGGATGAAGCCGATTGGCTGGTCACAGAGTATATTCTGTCAGAGGGCCGTGTGCCAAGGGAACAATACAGTATGCAAATGAGGCTCCTCCATATGGCGAGTGGAGCGAAGGCGCACAGAAAGGAGTGCCCACCAGAGGGCCGAGGGGCTTTTCCCCTATATTTTTGTGCTAAATGAGCAAAGCGTCCTGCTTAGTGGGAGACAGGAGGGGAGAGGAAACAGGATGCGAGGACAGGATGGAGATGGATGGCTGGAAGGAAGAAGCTCAATAGAGGAAATGAGAAGGCAGCCATGTGTTATTGCTGATTTACATTCTGTTACAAGTGCAGCAAAACATTGGGTTGTTCGACCCAAATGGAAGGCCGGTCTGCACACCCCCGCCTACGAGGGCTCACCCGGCGTTTCCGTCACCCGCTTCAGGTTGTTATTTGTTGATCCTCCCACGCCGGTTCATCTCAGAAGAACAGCAAACACGATTAACTGCTGACCTACAGACTGGTCCAGAAAGCCTGCAGAACCAATCTGCTGGTCCAGCCCGAAGTGGACTCGTCCCGCCAGACCACGTTAAAACACCTCTGGGAGTCACGGAGCCGCAGGAGGAAACGATAAACGGATTACAGGAAGGATTGTGCAAGTGAAAGATGATGCCCGTGAAGGTCTGATGGGGACTGGCCCTGAGAACTCAAACCGCAAAAATGCCTCCCCCTCTCCTTTTTAACATTTTTTAGTGGGAAGAGTTGCTTTTCTCAGACAAAAAAAAGGCATAATCATAACAATAGATAAAATAAGTATTTTTTTACACTTGAATTTGTTGCGATCCGCTGCTCGGATCATCACATATTGTCGCTTTGTTCCTATTTCATATCACAGTCTGTTGTTTGACGTCCTTAGTTCCTGTTTTCCTCCGTCACCATGGTTTTATATTGTTTCCATGAATTGATTAACGTGGACCCCGACTTAAGCAAGTTGAAAAACTTATTGGGGTGTTACCAATTAGTGGTCAATTGTGCGGAATATGTACTGTACTGTGCAATCTACTAATAAAAGTATCAATCAATCAATCAATTCCACCTGCTACTCTTGGTTCCCGCACACCTGCTTTGCTAATCACCATCCTTATTTAAAGGGGAACATTATAAAGGAATTTGAGTACCTTGAAGGTAGAAAAGCGCTAAACAAGTACAACCCATTTATTTATTTATTATATTATTGCAATCAAATGATAAAACATTGTCCTTTACAATTATAAAAGCTTTTTTTTTTTTTTTTTTAAATCCACTACTCAGCAGACTGGGGCAGATCCTGCTGAAATCCTCTGTATTGAATGAATACAGAATCCTTTTGAATCGGAAAAATATGGTTTTTGAATCGAGAATTGCGTTGAATCGAAAAAATGGATAATGCCATCTCCGGGTTGGGGAGGAGACCCTGCCCCAAGTGGAGGAGTTCAAGTACCTAGGAGTCTTGTTCACGAGTGGGGGAAGAGTGGATCGTGAGATCGACAGGCGGATCGGTGCGGCGTCTTCAGTAATGCGGACGTTGTACCGATCCGTTGTGGTGAAGAAGGAGCTGAGCCGGAAGGCAAAGCTCTCAATTTACCGGTCGATCTACGTTCCCATCCTCACCTATGGTCATGAGCTTTGGGTCATGACCGAAAGGATAAGATCACGGGTACAAGCGGCCGAAATGAGTTTCCTCCGCCGTGTGGCGGGGCTCTCCCTTAGAGATAGGGTGAGAAGCTCTGCCATCCGGGAGGAACTCAAAGTAAAGCCGCTGCTCCTTCACATCGAGAGGAGCCAGATGAGGTGGTTCGGGCATCTGGTCAGGATGCCACCCGAACGCCTCCCTAGGGAGGTGTTTAGGGCACGTCCAACCGGTAGGAGGCCACGGGGAAGACCCAGGACACGTTGGGAAGACTATGTCTCCCGGCTGGCCTGGGAACGCCTCGGGATCCCCCGGGAAGAGCTAGACGAAGTGGCTGGGGAGAGGGAAGTCTGGGTTTCCCTGCTTAGGCTGTTGCCCCCGCGACCCGACCTCGGATAAGCGGAAGATGATGGATGGATGGGTTGTACTTGTATAGCGCTTTTCTACCTTCAAGGTACTCAAAGCGCTTTGACACTACTTCCACATTTACCCATTCACACACACATTCACACACTGATAGAGGGAGCTGCCATGCAAGGCGCTAACCAGCGCGCATCAGGAGCAAGGGTGAAGTGTCTTGCTCAGGACACAACGGACGTGACGAGGTTGGTACTAGCTGGGGATTGAACCAGGGACCCTCGGGTTGCGCACGCCGTCCCATATTATCGAATCGCGACCCCAAGAATCGATATTGAATCGAATCATGGACACCCAAAGATTCGCAGCCCCACTGTATTGTAAAACTTTCCTTCTACAATAAAAATAAAAAAACATTCATTTTACCGTGCGTTTGTTTTCGCCGAGCAGCAGCTTTCCCTGCAATTACTTGTTTTGTTCCATCAATTTGACGGCAGCGGAGAAATATGGCGCCTCGCCCTATCAAACTTTGTGGGATGTGCCGAGCCGAATCCGGTCCAAAAAGGGAGGAAGGCCCCCGCTGATAAACACCCAGTTAGCCCGCACGCCGCTGTCCAAGGCACCGTTTGTCAATTCTATGTGCTGCTTGTCAAGCAGCAGATTGTCAGAGAGCAAGGGAGTCAGGGACAATTAGAAGACGGCTGATTTATGGCGTGGGAGGGCGAGCGGGCCCGGGCTCGGCGGGGTCAAGCGCTGCGATACCGCCGTCCTTGATATGACGGAGTGTGACACATGTCCCGAGTGTGGCGCTGGCGACATCATTTCCCATCGCGCCTCGCGAGCGCAGATGTTTGCACGTGCACGCCCTCCCCCCCCAAACGCACCCCCCCCCCGCATGCAAGCATGCGCACGTAATGGGCAGAGCTCTGCACGCATCCCGGCTCCAGCTGTTCCAGCAGTTAGCGGGATGTGCTATGGATGCCTCTATTAGACGGAGGCAACAAATCCCTGCAGAGGTAGAGAAAGCAGATGAGCGATGGACGGCTGGAAGGAAAGGAACAATGACCCTGGGAGGGGAAGGGAGGGGAGGATCTCTCTGCAGACCTCCTGGATGCAACTTCTTAAAGTATAACATTATCACAATTTCAGAAGGGTTGAAACCAATAAAAATCAGTTCCCATTTTTCGAAGTTTTTTTCAAAATTTTACCCATCTTGGAATATCCCGAAAAAAGGCTTTAAAGTGCCTGATTTTCGCTATCTGTGTATCCAACCCCCCCCCCATTTTTCTGTGACGTCACATAGTGACGCCAATACAAACAAACATGGCGGATAGAACAGAAAGATATAGCGACATTAGCTCGGATTCAGACTCAGATTTCAACAGATTATGCATGTATAGAAACGGATGGTTGGAGTGTGGAGGCAGGTAGCGAAAACGAAATTGGGGGGGCGGTATAGATTGGTTGGTAGAGCGGCTGTGCCAGTAATTTGAGGGTTGCAGGTTCTATTCCCGCTTCCGCCATCCTAGTCACTGCCGTTGTGTCCTTGGGCAAGACACTTTACCCACCTGCTCCCAGTGACACCCACACTGGTTTAAAAATGTAACTTAGATATTGGGTTTCACTATGTAAAGCGCTTTGAGTCACTAGAGAAAAGCGCTATATAAATGTAATTCACAATTCACAAGAAAAAAATTAAGCCTATTGAGCCAACGAGGACGAATTCGACGATCGCCTTCTAAACAACGATTGCATCTTTTGACCACTGGAGCAACTTAAATCCGTCGATTGGTAAGTGTTTGTTTGGCGTTAAAAGTGGGTGGAGGGAAAGGCTGGATGCAAATATAGCTAAAAATGCACAAACAGCTAGCCTAAATAGCATGTTAGCATCGATTAGCTGGCAGTCATGCCGTGACAAAATATGTCTGATTAGCACATAAGTCAATAACATCAACAAAACTCACCTTTGTGATTTCGTTTGTTGCGATCCATGACTCGGATCTTCACATTTATTTTTCCATCTGTGTTTCATTCTCTTTCTGAACCTCTTACTTCCTGTTTAGTCCGTCACCATGGTACTCATCAGTCCACCTGCTACTCCCGGTCCACACACACACCTGTTTGTCTAATCACCCTCCTATTTAAGCCAGCCTCTTTGTTCATTTCTTTCTGGGTTCATAGTTTGCTCTCACGCAACTCTACGTCTGGTTTTGATCGTTTGCTTTCACGTAATTCGTATGTATGTTCCCGCTAGCTTTTACGCTAGCCATTTGTTTATTCCAGCTCACATGCTAAGGAATTGTTTTTCGTTTTTTTTGTGTGCTTTCGTGCCAGCTTAGTTGTTTACTTTTACTTCCTAGTTCTCATACTAGCGTTTTTGGTTTGCCTTTTCTTAAGCTCCAGTGTTTCTGTTCAGAGCTCCTTTTTGTTATTTAGAATAAATCTATTATATCTTACCTCTTGCTGAACTCATGTCTACGCATCCACGAAGGGACATTCCCGGCAGCACTGTGCCGACCAGTCTTCACATCGTTGACTTTATCGTTGGAAATGCATCTGCTTTGAGTGTCGCAGAATATCCACACATCTCTGTGCCATCTCTGTCGTAGCATAGCTGTCGTCGGTAAAATGTGCAGAACAAACGAGGGACTTTCGGATCTTTTGACCACTGGTGTACTTTAATCCGTCGATTGGTATGTGTTTGTTTGGCATTAAATATGGGTGGAGAGAAAGGCTGGATGCAAATATAGCTACAAATGAGGCATAATGATCCAACATGTACATACAGCAAGTCTAAATAGCATGTTAGCATCGATTAGCATGCCGTGATCATTGATATGTCTGATTAGTACACTCCACGTAAGTTTTGATTGATTGATTGATACTTTTATTAGTAGATTGCACAGTTCAGTACATATTCCGTACAATTGACCACTAAATGGTAACACCCGAATAAGTTTTTCAACTTGTTTAAGTCGGGGGTCCACGTTAATCAATTCATGGTAAGTCAACTTGAATATGTCCCTGATCGGGTTGTTACACCCTCCGACAACACACCGACGAGACATGATGTCTCCAAGGTACGGAAAACAGTCGAAAAAACGAAAAATAACAGCTGATTTGACTTGGTGTGTGTAATGTGTTTGAGAAAATAGCGGATTGATCCCCTTTGTAACTTCACGGGTGAAAGGTCATTGCTCCGACAGCGAACAGTTGAAAGGCGTTTCAATCGCCAAATTCACCCATTTAGAGTTCGGAAATCGGTTAAAAAAACATATGGTCTTATTTCTGCACCATCAAGGTATATATTGAGGCTTACATAGGTCTGGTGATAATGTTCCCCTTTAAGGAGGAGGTATGGGCCAAAGGAGGGGGGAGGTGGCGAGGGGCGGGGCTGTTTGGGGGTCGCAGAGCAGGGGTGATGAATGCTGCTGGAATGTTCTCGGAATGTGGGGACGGGGGATTTTTAGAGATGGCCCCTCTCCACCGGGACAGATGCGGCACCCGGGGAAATCACAGGCTCATCATTCCGATCCTGTTTACCTCTTCTTTTCCCCTTTCCAACACACACACACACACACACACACACACACACACACACACACACACACACACACACACACACACACACACACACACACACACACACACACACACACACACACACACACACACACACACACACACACACACACACACAACCAGGTCTAGATTTCGAGCTCCAGCTGTGGAAGGGTGGTTACCTCCGACTTTTACAGTTGGTGTATAAACTATATTCATGCGGAAATGTATTACCTCAATGTAGGGCTTTTATTAATATCTCGATATTTTTAGGCCATGTCACGATACACCATATACATCTCGATATTTTGCCTTAGCCTTGAATGAACACTTGATGCATATAATCACAGCAGTTTGATGATTTTAAGTGTCTACATTAAAATATTCTTATTCATACTGCATTAATATATGCTCATTGTAAACTTTCATGCAGAGAGGGAAACTACAACTAAGTTAATTTCGTAAAACTGTATTTATTAAGCAGTGGCACAAACATTCATGTCATTTCCAAAACAGAAAGTGCAACATTTTCAGAGACATTTTAAAACAAGCTATTAGTGCACTTTTGTGCATGATGTCACTGAGATGACGTATCAAAACTACACAAAAAAAATGCACTTTTTGTACAGAACACCACTACAATAGTTGAAAAACAAATAAAGTGCACTTTTGTGCATGATGTCTGGTATTAGTATAGTACTGCGATACTTATATATCATATTCGGTACTGAAAAGTACCGGCCCGTTTGCTCACTTACTGATAAAAGGCAAGTTGTCTTGTATGTTTGCTATAGTATTTAAAGACACACTTGCAATAAGACACATATATTTAATGTACCGTAAGATTTTTTTGTAAAAATAAAGCCAATAATGCAATTTTTGTGGTCCCCTTTATTTAGAAAAGTTCCGAAAAATATGGAAATAATTTTGGTACCCTCGCCAAAATATTGGTATCGGGACAACACTAACACATATATACATTTATACACATGTGTATATGTGTATTCATTCATATACATATATATATATATACATACATACATATATATATATATTTATATATACTAACTTATATATATACATATATTTTCATACATACATATTTACCTATGTATGTATATATATATATATATATATATATATATTTATATATACTAACTTATATATATACATATATTTTCATATATACATATTTACCTATGTATGTATATATATATATGTATGTATATATATATATATATATATATATATATATATATATATATATATATATATATATATATATATATATACACATACAGCATGGGTGTCAAACTCTGGAAATAATTTTGGTACCCGTGCCAAAATATTGGTATCGGGACAACACTAACACATATATACATTTATACACATGTGTATATATGTATTAATATATTTATATATATATATATATATATATATATATATATATATATATATATATATATATATATATATAGATACACACATACAGCATGGGTGTCAAACTCTGGCCCTAGAGCTGGCCCACATTCACCGCTAATACTCATACTCGTCAACCCTCCCGATTTTCCCGGGAGACTCCCGAAGTTCAGTTTCCCACCCGAATTTCTCCCGATTTCCCCCCGAACAACAATGTTGGGGGTGGGCCCTAAAAACACTGCCTTTGGCGTTCTCTACAATCTGTCGCCACGTCCGCTTTTCCTCCATACAAACACTGTGCTGGCCCAGTCACATAATATATGCAACTTATACACACAAACAAGTGAATGCAAGGCAGACTTAGTCAACAGCCATACAGGTCACACTGAGGGTGGCCGTATAAACAACTTTAACCCTGTTACAAATATGCGCCACACTGTGAACCCACACCAAACAATTTGGGAGAACATCCCCACCGTAACACAACAGAACAAATACGCAGAACCACCGTTACCACCAAACCCCGCCGCCGAAAAGAGGCATTCAATTTTTATTTTTTATTTTATTTTAATTTGGTATGCCATTAATATTTTTTAATTATTATTATATGAAACTTGATTTTGCATGTCACTATAAAGTTATATAAGCCTTGCTTGTTCAATATTCAATGCAAAACTTGTTTGGGTCCCTATTAAAAGGTTAATTTGTTCAACCTCGGCCCACGGCTTTGTTCAGTTTTAAAACTTAGGCCCACTCTGTATTTGAGTTCGACACACCTGACATACAGTATATACATATATATATACATATATATATATATACGTATGTACACATACATATTTTCATATATACATATATGTCTCTTAAATAAACTGTCAATACAATTAAGTGCAAATGAAAATACAGCTTCACCACTTTAGTCATAATTGTTGCGCCTAAGAAATGTCTTTCTGACTTTAGCGCCGGACTTCTTCGGTTTGTTTGATATTGTCATTACTGCCACAAGTGGTGTCAAAGTGTATTACAACTGAGTACCTCTGTGGCCTATATGGACCACTCCAGACAAGCAGACACTTTTTGGCAGACCTCCTATGGTTAAGAAAATCTGGATGGAACAGTGTTACAGCGGAGAGTAATCAGCTATAAAAATGATATAAATAAGTCATGTTTTAAGAATCTATTGAGTGAACTAAACAAAGTTGACATTGATGACAAAAAAAAAGGCAAATCAAATTGAATAAAGCTGTTCTTGAGGGTGAATGGGAGTTTGCCCAACCAGTCTACATGTGCTTTGTGGACTTGGAGAAGGCATTCGACCGTGTCCCTCGGGAAGTCCTGTGGGGAGTGCTCAGAGAGTATGGGGTATCGGACTGTGTTATTGTGGCGGTCCGCTCCCTGTATGATCAGTGTCAGAGCTTGGTCCGCATTGCTGGCAGTAAGTCGGACACGTTTCCAGTGAGGGTTGGACTCCGCCAAGGCTGTCCTTTGTCACCGATTCTGTTCATAACTTTTATGGACAGAATTTCTAGGCGCAGTCAAGGCGTTGAGGGGTTCCGGTTTGGTGGCCACGGGATTAGGTCTCTGCTTTTTGCAGATGATGTGGTCCTGATGGCTTCATCTGACCGGGATCTTCAGCTCTCACTGGATCGGTTCGCAGCCGAATGTGAAGCGACCGGAATGAGAATCAGCACCTCCAAGTCCGAGTCCATGGTTCTCGCCCGGAAAAGGGTGGAGTGCCATCTCCGGGTTGGGGAGGAGACCCTGCCCCAAGTGGAGGAGTTCAAGTACCGAGGAGTCTTGTTCACGAGTGGGGGAAGAGTGGATCGTGAGATCGACAGGCGGATCGGTGCGCCGTCTTCAGTAATGCGGACGTTGTATCGATCCGTTGTGGTGAAGAAGGAGCTGAGCCGGAAGGCAAAGCTCTCAATTTACCGGTTGATCTACGTTGCCATCCTCACCTATGGTCATGAGCTTTGGGTCATGACCGAAAGGATAAGATCACGGGACTCTCCCTTAGAGATAGGGTGAGAAGCTCTGCCATCCGCGAGGAACTCAAAGTAAAGCCGCTGCTCCTCCACATCGAGAGGAGCCAGATGAGGTGGTTCGGGCATCTGGTCAGGATGCCACCCGAACGCCTCCCTAGGGAGGTGTTTAGGGCACGTCCAACCGGTAGGAGGCCACGGGGAAGACCCAGGACACGTTGGGAAGACTATGTCTCCCGGCTGGCCTGGGAACGCCTCGGGATCCCCCGGGAAGAGCTAGACAAAGTGGCTGGAGATAGGAAAGTCTGGGCTTCCCTGCTTAGGCTGCTGCCCCCGCGACCCGAACTCGGATAAGCGTATAATGATGGATGGATGGATGTTTTTGAAAATATGAACAGGGTGAAGTCATAACACGAAAGGGAAAAAATAGTAATTGTAACCCTTTTGTGTCAGAGTCAGCTTGTCTATTAGGTTAAATAAGAAACTCCATATTTAGCCACGACCATCAAACGGCATGATGGAACACAGCAGGTGATTCCGCAATGAAGCTTGCAGGGGAAGTAGTTAAGAGGTGCAGGATAAATTATGCTCATCGGGCGCTGCGATGATGCCTCCTTTGCTTTTAGAACAATGAGTCGCCAATTGAGACAGCAGCGTCAAAGCAAGAGTAATGGATTCTTGCGGAACCTAAACCCGATCGTCGCAGAAACAAAGCTCTCATTGTAATCTCGGCCTCTCCCCCTCCTCTCCTGCATTCATCCCCGCTGTTAATCCTTTTCATATTACTATACTGTAGGCCATTAGAAGAGGGGAATTAGGATTCGACTGCAGATCTCTAATCTGGAGCATTCTTTTATACTCCCTCGATAAAAGGAACAGAGGGAATACGCAAAGACGTCCTTTGGAAACAAATCCTAGCCTGCTTTTTTTGTGTAACAAATACCAGCCGCATATGTTTTACCTTCGAACCTGAAGCCGTTGGAATGACATCCAAAGGTTTGTCCCGCGTCTGGATGGACGTTCATCCATGGAATGGCAGCTGATTAAACAAGCTCATCCCAAAAGGTCCGCAACGAGTTCCAGGTTTTGCTATGATTGGACATATTTTGTTTTGGTTAACTGTGCTTTCCAAGGACGACAATGAACTTTGCACACCGTCTCCAAGCCAAAGCAGATGGGATGGAATAGGAAATGTCAATAAACTAGAACAGGGGCGTCAAACTCAAATACAAAGTGGGCCAAAATTCTAAACTGAACAAAGCCGCGGGCCGAAGTTGAACAACTTAACCTTTCAATAGGGACCCAAACAATTTTTGCATCCATTTTCTACTGCTTATTCCCTTTTGGGGTGGCGGGGTGCGCTGGCGCCTATCTCAGCTACAATCGGGCGGAAGGCGGGGTACACCCGGACAAGTCGCCACCTCATCGCAGGGCCACACAAGTTTTGCATGAATGCAACGCATACTTGGTCAACAGCCATACAGGTCACACTGAGGGTGGCCGTATAAACAACTTTAACACTGTTACACCACACTGTGAACCCACACCAAACAAGAATGACAAACACATTTCGGCAGAACATCCGCACCATAACACAACAGAACAAATACCCAGAATTCCTTGCAGCACTAACTCTTCCAGGACGCTACAATATACACCCCCGCTGCCAACAAAACTCGATTTTGCATGTCACTATAAAGTTATATAAGCCTTGCTTGTTTAATATTCAATGCAAAACTTGTCATAAAAAAATATAAAACTGTACTTATATTATGTACTTTTAATATTCAATGCAAAACTTGTTAAACAAGCAAGGCTTATATAACTTTATAGTGACTTGCAAAATCGAGTATAAATCTTGTTTAATATTCAATGCAAAACTTCCATCCATCCATCCATTTTCTACCGCTTATTCCCTTTTGAGGTGGCGGGGGGCGCTGGCGCCTATCTCAGCTACAATCGGGCGGAAGGCGGGGTACACCCTGGACAAGTCGCCACCTCATCGCAGGGCCAAACAAGTTTTGCATGAATGCAAGGCATACTTGGTCAACAGCCATACAGGTCACACTGAGGGTGGCCGTATAAACAACTTTAACACTGTTACACCACACTGTGAACCCACACCAAACAAGAATGACAAACACATTTCGGGAAAACATCCGCACCGTAACACAACATAAACACAACAGAACAAATACCCAGAACTCCCTTGCAGCACTAACTCTTCCAGGACGCTACAATATACACCCCCGCTACCAACAAAATTCGATTTCGCATGTCACTATAAAGTTATATAAGCCTTGCTTGTTTAATATTCAATGCAAAACTTTTCAAAAAAAAATATAAAACTGTACTTATATTATGTACTTTTAATAATCAATGCAAAACTTGTTAAACAAGCAAGGCTTATATAACTATGTAAATATGACAAAGTTATTTGTATGATGAAGTGTCAATTTTTTTTTCTCACTAAATGACATCCTCTTGAGAATAAAGTAATACTTTTTACCAAATTAAAAATAAAGAATTTACTTTTTATTTGATTTTATTTCATTTATTTCTATTTTACAAAAAAGGGTAGTAGAATAAAGTTGTCAGATTACAAGAAAAGAATAGCACAAACATTTTTTCCAAGTCATTTTAGCAGAAAAAAAAAAATCGCATTTTAAAAGAAAATAGTCTTAATCTTAAATAAAGTCGCAGATTTGCGTATCAATTCCAAACATAATCCCACATTACGATTAGGGTTGTTGAGATTCTTCTCTTCCATTACGAATTTTTTTTTAAAGGCCTACTGAAATGAAATGTTCTTATTTAAACGGGGATAGCAGGTCCATTCTATGTGTCATACTTGATCATTTCGCGATATTGCCATATTTTTACTGACAGGATTTAGAACATCCACCATAAAGTTAGCAACTTTTGGTGCTGATAAAAAAGCCTTGTCTTTACCGAAAATAGCAGACGATGACATCACAAGTGTGAGGGCTCCTCACATTGTTTATAATGGGAGCCTCCAGCAGCAAGAGCTATTCGGACCGAGAAAACGACAATTTCCCCATTAATTTGAGCGAGGATGAAAGATTTGTGGATGATGATATTGATAGCGAAGGACTAGTAAAGAAAAAGAAAATAAAGTTTAAAAAAAACAAGGCGATTGCATTGGGACGGATTCAGATGTTTTTAGACACATGTACTAGGATAATTCTGGAAAATCCCTTCCTTCTATTGTGTTGCTAGTGTTTTAGTGAGATTAAATAGTACCTGATAGTCGGAGGGGTGTGTCCACGGGTGTCTTGAGGCCAGTGTCTGAGGGAAGTCACGGCAGATACAAGGACGGCGCAAACTCTACAGATCTCCGGTATGAGGCGACTTTTTAACACAATTTTCTCACCGAAACCTGCCGGTTGACAAGTGGTTGGGATCCATGTTCGCTTGACCGCTCTGATCCATAGTAAAGCTTCACCTCCGGGAATTTTAAACAAGGAATCACCGTGTGTTTGTGTGGCTAAAGGCTAAAGCTTCCCACCTCCATCTTTCTACTTTGACTTCTCCATTATTAATTGAACAAATTGCAAAAGATTCAGCAACACAGATGTCCAAAATACTGTCACACGCACGCGTCATCATTCTGCGATGTTTTCAACCAGAAACTCTGCGGGAAATTTAAAAATTGTAATTTAGTAAACTAAAGCGGCCGTATTGGCATGTGTTGCAATGTTAATATTTCATCATTGATATATAAACAATCAGACTGCGTGGTGGGTAGTAGTGGGTTTCAGTAGGCCTTTAAAGGAATTTAACACTGCATATGTACATTTCATGTGGGATTTAACTGTAAATGTGAGGACATTTTCATTTTGGGCTAGGCTTCTTCCTACTGCTTTTCAGACATCCATTCATCCATTTTCTACCGCTTATTCCCTTTGGGTCGCGGGAGGCGCTGGTGCCTATTTCAGCTACATTCGGGCGGAAGGCCGTGTACACCCTGGACAAGTCGCCACCTCATCGCAGGGCCAACACAGATAGACAGACAACATTCACACTCACATTCACACACTAGGGCCAATTTAGTGTTGCCAATCAACCTATCCCCAGGTGCATGTCTTTGGAAGTGGGAGGAAGCCGGAGTACCCGGAGGGAACCCACGCAGTCACTGGGAGAACATGCAAACTCCACACAGAAAGATCCCGAGCCCGGGATTGAACCCAGGACTACTCAGGACCTTCGTATTGTGAGGCAGAGCCACTAACCCCTCTACCACTGTGCTGCCCCCCTTTTCAGACATGTTAAAGGGGAACATTATCAGCAGACCTATGTAAGCGTCAATATATACCTTGATGGTGCAGAAAAAAAGACCATATATTTTTTTAAACGATTTCTGAACTCTAAATGGGTGAATTTTGGCGAATTAAACGCCTTTCTGTTTATTGCTCTGGTGGCGATGACGTCAGAACGTGACGTCACCGAGGCAATACAGCCGCCATTTTCATTTTCTACACATTGCACACACGGGTCTCAGCTCTGTTATTTTCCGTTTTTTCGACTATTTTTGGGAACCTTGGAGACATCATGCCTCGTCAGTGTGTTGTCGGAGGGTGTAACAACACTAACAGGGAGGGATTCAAGTTGCACCACTGGCCCAAAGGTGCAAAAGTGTCTGCCGCCAGACCCCCATTGAATGTGCCAGAGTGTCTCCACATTTTTACCGGCGATGCTAAGACAGACATGGCACAGAGATGTATGGATAACCTGCAAATGCATTTGCAACGATAA
This sequence comes from Nerophis ophidion, assembly GCF_033978795.1. Taxonomy (NCBI): domain Eukaryota; kingdom Metazoa; phylum Chordata; class Actinopteri; order Syngnathiformes; family Syngnathidae; genus Nerophis; species Nerophis ophidion. The sequence goes on from NC_084613.1 coordinate 78,193,926, forward strand.
AGTCAACGAAATCACAAAGGTGAGTTTTGTTGTTGATTTATGTGCTAATTAGACATATTTGGTTTCGACGTGACTGCCAGCTAATCGATGCTAACATGCTACGCTAATCGATGCTAACATGCTATTTACTGGCGATGACAGACATGGCACAGAGATGTATGAATAACCTGCAGATGCATTTGCAATGATAAAGTCAACAAAATCACAAAGGTGAGTTTTGTTGATGTTGACTTATGTGCTAATCAGACATATTTGGTCGCGGGGTGACTGCCAGCTAATCAAAGCTAACATGTTATTTACCGGCGGTGCTAAAGCAGACATGGCACAGAGATGTATGGATAACCTGCAGATGCATTTGCAAACATATTAGGTTTCCTTCCACCCACATTTTATGCAGAAAAAAAACTTACCAATCGACAGATTTAAGTTGCTCCAGTGTCACGAGATGCGAAAGTCCTGATCGTTTGGTCCGCACATTTTACCGGCGATGCTAACGCAGCTATTCGGCCATGCTATGGCTATGAATAGCGTCAATAGCTATTCGCTCAATAGCGTCAGTTTCTTCTTCAATACTTTCATACTCCAACCATTCGTTTTAATACATGCGTAATCCGTTGAATCGCTTAAGCCGCTGAAATCCGAGTCCGAATCCGAGCTAATGTCGCTATATCTTGCTGTGCTATTCCCATTGTTTTTTTACATTGGCAGCACTGTATGACATCACGGGAAAATGGATAGTGGTTTCAAAAATAGCAAAAATAAGGCACTTTAAAGCTTTATTTAGGGATATTCCGGGACCGGAACATTTTTGAAAAAAACTTCAAAAAATACAACAAGCCACTAGGAACTGATTTTTATTGTTTTTAACCCTTTTGAAACTGTGATAATGTTCCCCTTTAAAACTTATTTGTTGAATATTGTATTGAGTTTCCTGACCCCATGAAGACTAGTGGGTTGTTATGGCAACCAGCTAATGGGGACCCTTAATAAAAATCCAAAAAATCCAAAAATCAAACCATGCAAGTGCAAACATGCGATGTAATTTGGTGAGCACATCTGAAACCAATCAAAACCTTAAACATTACCCTTTTTATGCAAATACTGTACGCTCCACTTCTGTCTTTTCACTTATTCCTGCTAGCAGACAAATAAAAAGATGAAGGCATACCTCAGGGTTTACTATTGAAGTGAAATGAATTATATTTATATAGCGCTTTTCTCTAGTGACTCAAAGCGCTTTACATAGTGAAACCCAATATCCAAGTTACATTTTAAACCAGTGTGGGTGGCACTGGGAGCAGGTGGGTAAAGTGCCTTGCCCAAGGACACAACGGCAGTGACTAGGATGGCGGAAGCGGGATTCGAACCTGCAACCCTCAAGTTGCTGGCACGGCCACTCTACCAACCGAGCTATGCCGTCCCCCCAGGTACTATGCACCTGGAATGCATTTTTGAACACAAAAAATATGGATTTGACATCAGATGACAAAAAAAAAAAAATTAAATGAAAAAGGGACGGAAAATTCTGCTAAGAGATGATGTCAGCGTTGCCTTTTGACATTTCCTGCGATGTGATGACTTTGGCGTCATCTTCCAACAAAAATGTGCAAACTATGTTTGACAGTCCGACCAGAAGGTGAACCACGGATATTATTGACTACACTTCTACCGATTCATCGCCCCTCAACTGGAACTGCTCTGTAGGGGAAGAGAATAAAGAAGAAGAAGAAGAAGAAGAAGAAAAAAAGGCCAGCTGGAAAAATAGATGACGGCTGTGATGAACGGCATGTTGAGGGCTGGGAGGGGGGGGGTGATGATGATATTGTTCTTAATAGATTTTACAGCGGTTATGACCCCGGTCCCCGCCTTCCCTTGGTGAAAGGAGGCCAAAGAGCATGTGTGAGGGTGCTATTGCACAAGCGGCGTGATAAATGCGCAACATCCCAGAACAGCATGTGCTTTTTTTTTTTTTTTTGTGTGTGTGTGTGCAAAAAAAAAAAAAAAAAAAAAAAAAAATGTTTTGACCTTTTTGTTGTGAAATTCCAACGCATTTTCACAACAAGCTTTTTTACATTTGCATTGTATGTATTTATTATAGTGTTGTCAATAAAAAAATATATTTATTTATCTAGAAAAGGGTGGTCCTAAAGAGGTAGGCATTTATCAGAGGTCTAAAGAAGGTAACAAATACAATAATGTGTGTGTGTGTGTGTGTGTGTGTGTGCGCGTGCATGCGTGTGTGTGCGCCATTTCTTCCACAAACGTTCAATGGGATGCTAAATGTTGTATGCTATCTGAGATGCTGTGGTGAAGAAGGAGCTGAGCCGGAAGGCAAAGCTCTCAATTTACCGGTCGATCTACGTTCCCATCCTCACCTATGGTCATGAGCTTTGGGTCATGACCGAAAGGATAAGATCACGGGTACAAGCGGCCGAAATGAGTTTCCTCCGCCGTGTGGCGGGGCTCTCCCTTAGAGATAGGGTGAGAAGCTCTGCCATCCGGGAGGAACTCAAAGTAAAGCCGCTGCTCCTCCACATCGAGAGGAGCCAGATGAGGTGGTTCGGGCATCTGGTCAGGATGCCACCCGAACGCCTCGCTAGGGAGGTGTTTAGGGCACGTCCAACCGGTAGGAGGCCACGGGGAAGACCCAGGACACGTTGGGAAGACTATGTCTCCCGGCTGGCCTGGGAACGCCTCGGGATCCCCCGGGAAGAGCTAGACCAAGTGGCTGGAGATAGGGAAGTCTGGGCTTCCCTGCTTAGGCTGCTGCCCCCGCGACCCGACCTCGGATAAGCGGAAGAAGATGGATGGATGGATGGATGGGTGTGTGTGTGCATCGTTGACAATCTTCTCACATTCGGTACATGTGAAGCCAAGAATTTTATCTGAGCGCTCGGTCCGATTGCAACAGAGGAAGAATGTTTGAAAAGGTTCCCGGCGATGGTTTGTGTGCCTCAGGGGCAACATTAGGGGATTATTAGAGTGCTGGGGTTTGACCGTGGCAGCAGAAGGTCCGTCTTCAAGGCTCGCCGTTTTAGGGGGCACTCGTGTTTTGGGCTGGGCGATACGGCCTTTTTTTAATATCTCGGTATTTTTAGGCCATATCCCGATATACGATATATATCTCAATATTTTGCCTTAGCCTTGAATTAACACTTGATGCATATAATCACATTAGTATGATGATTCTATGTCCATCCATCCATCCATCCATCATCTTCCGCTTATCCGAGGTCGGGTCGCGGGGGCAGCAGCCTAAGCAGGGAAGCCCAGACTTCCCTATCTCCAGCCACTTCGTTTATTGAGTGTTGTTAAAAGAAAAGGTGATGTAACACAGTGGTGAACATGCCCTTTCCCAACTACTTTGGCATGTGTTGCAGCCATGAAATCTAAGTTTATTATTATTTGCAAAAAAAAAATCAAGTTTATGAGTTTGAACATCAGATATCTTGTCTTTGTAGTGCATTCAACTGAATATGGGTTGAAAAGGATTTGCAAATCATTGTATCCATCCATCCATCCATCATCTGCCGCTTATCCGAGGTCGGGTCGCGGGGGCAACAGCCTAAGCAGGGAAACCCAGACTTCCCTCTCCCCAGCCACTTCGTCTAGCTCTTCCCGGGGGATCCCGAGGCGTTCCCAGGCCAGCCGGGAGACATAGTCTTCCCAACGTGTCCTGGGTCTTCCCCGTGGCCTCCTACCAGCTGGACGTGCCCTAAACACATCCCTAGGGAGGCGTTCGGGTGGCATCCTGACCAGATGCCCGAACCACCTCATCTAGCTCCTCTCCTCTCTTTACTTTGAGTTCCTCCCGGATGGCAGAGCTTCTCACCCTATCTCTAAGGGAGAGCCCCGCCACCCGGCGGAGGAAACTCATTTCGGCCGCTTGTACCCGTGATCTTATCCTTTCGGTCATGACCCAAAGCTCATGACCATAGGTGAGGATGGGAACGTAGATCGACTGCTAAATTGAGAGCTTTGCCTTCCGGCTCAGCTCCTTCTTCACCACAACGGATCGATACAACGTCCGCATTACTGAAGACGCCGCACCGATCCGCCTGTCGATCTCACGATCCACTCTTCCCCCACTCGTGAACAAGTGATCTATGTGTCACGAGTGATTCTATGTGTCTACATTAAAACAATCTTCTTCATACCGCATTAAAGACCTACTGAAACCCACAGTCTGATAGTTTATATATCAATGATGAAATATTAACATTGCAACACAAGCCAATACGGCCGCTTTAGTTTACTAAATTGCAATTTTAAATTTCCCGGGAGTTTTTTTTCTTGAAAACGTCGCGTAATGTATAGGTTGTGACCGTGGACTCGACTTCCCAAAGTCAATGACTTTGGGAAGTCGAGTCCACGGTCACAACCTATTGTGATCGAGGGAGTTGAGGTACAGACCGTGGACTCATTCAAGTACCTCGGGGTTTGGGTGGACAATAAGCTGGACTGGACTGTTAACACGGACCACCAGTACAAGAAAGGACAGAGCAGGCTGTACTTCCTCAGGAGACTGCACTCCTTCAACATCTGCGAAAAACTCCTGTGGATGTACTACCAGTCTGTGGTTGCCAGTGTTCTGTTCTACATGGTCGTGTACATCTAAGAAGGACAGCTCCAGACTTGAGAAACTGATCAGGCGGGCCGGTTCTACAATGGGAATGAAACTGGACTCACTGGTGACGGTGGCAGAGAAGAGGACTGTTGACAAACTAGTGAGCATCCTGGATGATGCCAGTCACCCTCTGCATAGCGTTATCAGTAGCCAGAGGAGCCTGTTCAGTTCTAGACTGCTTCATCCCAAGTGCAGGACTAATAGACTCAAGAACTCCTTTGTCCCACACACCATTAGACTGTACAACTCCTCTCTGGGGCGGGGGTTGGGGGGTACTAGGATGACAGGGGATGCAAAACAATAACAGTGCAATACGTTTTTCATAACATGGTCACTACTGCCTACTTTGTCTTGTTATATTCTTATTTTACTGTTATATTGTTATTCCCATTGTTGCTTTTTAGTTTTTATTCTTATTGTAATATTTCTCTATGTTGTTTCCATTTAAAACCCCATTATTTACTTTTTACTTTTATTTAAATTGATCTCAACTCTGTACACTGCTGCTGGAATTTTAATTTTCCTAAAGGAACTCTCCTGAAGGAATCAATAAAGTACTATCTATCTATCTATCTATCTATCTATCTATCTATCTATCCATCCATCTATCTATCTATCTATCTATCTAATGATAACGTGTACGCTTGACGTCACGGGCTGTTAGGAAACATGAGCGCTGCACACACACACAGCTAAAAGTCGTCTGCTTTTACGGCATAATTACACAGTATTTTTGGAGATCTGTGTTGCTGAATCCTTTGCAATTTGTTCAATTAATATTGAATTAATATTATATCCATTTTTAGACCGGTTGATCTGCCGTTTCTTTTCTTTTCCTCCTATGTCCCACTCTCCCTTGTGGAGGGGGTCCGGTCCGATCCGGTGGCCATGTACTGCTCGCCTGTGTATCGGCTGGGGACATCTCTGCGCTGCTGATCCGCCTCCGCTTGGGATGGTTTCCTGCTGGCTCCGCTGTGAACGGGACTCCCGCTGCTGTGTTGGATCCGCTTTGGACTGGACTCTTGCGACTGTGTTGGATCCATTATGGATTGAACTTTCACAGTATCATGTTAGACCCGCTCGACATCCATTGCTTTCGTCCTCTCCAAGGTTCTCATAGTCATCATTGTCACCGACGTCCCACTGGGTGTGAGTTTTCCTTGCCCTTATGTGGGCCTACCGAGGATGTCGTAGTGGTTTGTGCAGCCCTTTGAGACACTAGTGATTTAGGGCTATATAAGTAAACATTTATTGATTGATTGATTGATTGAGAAGTCAAAGTAGAAAGATGGAGGTGGGAAGCTTTAGCCTTTAGCCACACAAACACACAGTGATTCCTTGTTTAAAGGGGAACATTATCACCAGACCTATGTAAGCGTCAATATATACCTTGATGGTGCAGAAAAAAGACCATATATTTTTTCAACCGATTTCCGAACTCTAAATGGGTGAATTTTGGCGAATTGAACGCCTTTCTGTTTATCGCTCTGGTGGCGATGACGTCAGAATGTGACGTCATCGCCGAGGAAACACACCCGCCCTTTTCATTTTCAACACATTACAAACACCGGGTCTCAGCTCTGTTCTTTTCCGTTTTTTCGACTATCTTTTGGAACCTTGGAGACATCATGCCTCGTCGGTGTGTTGTCGGAGGGTGTAACAACACTAACAGGGAGGGATTCAAGTTGCACCACTGGCCCGAAGATGAGAAAGTGGCAAGAAATCTGCCGCCAGACCCCCATTGAATGTGCCAGAGTGTCTCCACATTTTACCGGCGATGACAGAGATGGCACAGAGATGTATGGATAACCTGCAGATGCATTTGCAACGATAAAGTCAACCAAATCACAAAGGGGAGTTTTGTTGATGTTGACTTATGTGCTAATCAGACATATTTGGTTGCGGCGTGACTGCCAGCTAATCAATGCTAACATGCTACGCTAATCGATGCTAACATGCTATTTACCGGCGGTGCTAAAGCAGACATGGCACAGAGATGTATGGATAACCTGCAGATGCATTTGCAACTATAAAGTCAACAAATTCACAAAGATGAGTTTTGTTGATGTTGACTGCCAGCTAATCGATGCTAACATGCTACGCTAATCGATACTAACATGCTAAGCTAATCGATGCTAACATGCTATTTACCGGCAGTGCTAAAGCAGACATGGCACAGAGATGTATGGATAACCTGTAGATGCATTTGCAACTATATTACGTTTCCTTCCACCCACATTTAATGCGAAAAAAACACTTACCAATCGAATGATTTAAGTTGCTCCAGTGTCACGAGATGCGAAAGTCCTGATCGTTTGGTCCGCACATTTTACCGGCGATGCTAACGCTGCTATTCGGCCATGCTATGGCTATAAATAGCGTCGATAACTATTCGCTCAACAGCTTCAGTTTCTTCTTCAATACTTTCATACTCCGACCATCTGTTTCAATACATGCGTAATCCGTTGAATCGCTTAAGCCGCTGAAATCCGAGTCTGAATCCGAGCTAATGTCGCTATATCTTGCTGTGGTATTCCCATTGTTTGTTTACATTGGCAGCACTGTATGACGTCACAGGGAAATGGATAGTCGCATCGCAAATAGCGAAAATCAAGCACTTTAAAGCTTTTTTTAGGGATATTTGGGGACCGGTAAAATATTGAAAAAAAATTCAAAAAAATACAACATGCCACTGGGAACTGATTTTTATGGTTTTTAACCCTTTTGAAATTGTGATAATGTTCCCCTTTAAAATTCACGGAGGTGAAACTTTACTATGGATCACAGCGGATATGGATCCCAACCGAATGTCAACCAGCAGGTTTCGGTGAGAAAATTGTGGTAAAAAGTCGCTTCTTACCGGAGATCAGCTGAGCTTGTGCCGTCCATAAACCTGCCGTCGACTCCCCTGAGACACTGGCGTCAACACACACCTCCGACTATCAGGTAATGTTGAACTCACTAAAACACTAGCAACACAATATAAATATAAGGGATTTCCCAGAATTATCCTAGTAAATGTGTCTAAAAACATCTGAATCCGTCCCAATGCAATTGCCTTTTTTTTTTTCCTAGTCCGTCGCTATCAATATCCTCAAACACGAATCTTTCATCCTCGCTCAAATTAATGGGAAAATTGTCGTTTTTTTTGGTCCGAATAGCACTTTTTGTTGGAGGCTCCCATTAAAAACAAAGTGAATATGTGATGAGCCATCAACATGTGACGTCATCGTCTGCGACTTCCGGTAGAGGCAAGGCTTTTTTCCAGTTGCGAACTTTATCGTGGATGTTCTCTACTAAATCCTTTCAGCAAAAATATGGCAATATCGCGAAATGATCAAGTATGACACATAGAATGGACCTGCTATCCCCGTTTAAATAAGAAAATCTCATTTCAGTAGGCCTTTAATATATGCTCATTTTAAACTTTCATGCAGAGAAGGAAATCACAACTAAGTCAATTTACCAAAACTGTATTTATTAAAGTTATTAGCAGGTGACTTTTCAAATGATGCTACATATTAGCAGTAATGCTAATTTTGGTAGCAACGCTTGTGCCCCGCACTTGACAAATTAAAGTTGTTTATTCGACATATTCCCACTTGAAGCCGAACCACCGCCAGACGATGGATCCCCTGCTGTTTTTCTTGGGAATTAATTCTTCCTTCATTTGTTACTCGTATTACCACTCGCAACACTCCCCTAGCATCACAGCTAACGTTAGCCCCGCTGCTACCTCTCTGCTGGGCGAGGGTTTATACGTGTGTGACGTAGACGTGACAGTTTGTGACGTATGTAAGTTTGTGCGCTTGCTGTCTGTGAGAAGGAGACACAAGAAGGAGTTGGAAGAGCCTGTAGTGTAATGCCCGCAGCTAAAAGCAACTGCGGCATTTTAGAAAGTCATACATTCTACTTTTTGAAACTGATACCAATAACTTTGAAACCGATAATTCCGGATATTACATTTTAAAGCATTTATCGGCCGATAATATCGGCAGGCCGATATCATCGGGGCGGTATAGCTCGGTTGGTAGAGTGGCCGTGCCAGCAACTTGATGGTTGCAGGTTCGATTCCCGCTTCCGCCATCCTAGTCACTGCCGTTGTGTCCTTGGGCAAGACACTTTACCCACCTGCTCCCAGTGCCACCCACACTGGTTTAAATGTAACTCAGATATTGGGTTTCACTATGTAAAGCGCTTTGAGTCACTAGAGAAAAGCGCTATATAAATAAAATTCACTTCACTTCACATCGGACATCTCTAGTCTTACCTGTATTGTATTATTATTACTTGTATTTTATTATTATTATTCTCTATTCATGGTTCTTACTATTTTACAAGTTTCATCCATCCATCCATCCATCTTCTCCCTCGGATAAGTGGAAGAAGATGGATGGATGGATGGAGGAGGGAAACCGATAGACCTGGACACTTGTACAGTTCTACGCCTCCTTGTTCATTTGGACTTCCCCAGATTACAACAACTAAATGTGTGCATCTCCTATTCTTTTTAATGACATTATTTTTCTGAAGTTAGCTATACTTTTGACCATTAATGCGACTTCTTGAACAGGTGCGTTAGAAACGGGAAGATGGAATAAAATGCATGAGAATGTTTTATATTTTGAAGAATATTTTTAACACTGTGATTACCAGTGGAATTATTAAATACTTATCCTGGTAAGCAACGTCAGCTGAGATTTATCCGAGAGCCAGGTGCGGTCATCAAAAGAGCCACATCTGGCTCGAGAGCCATAGGTTCCCTACCCCTGTTCTATGTGATAACGGGGGATATGGGTCACCGGGGTATTGTTTTTAACTTTGTAAAGCACTTTGCGTTGCATTTCTTTTATGTGTGAAAGGCGCTTTATAAATAAAGCTTGATTTGATTGGATAAAGATGTGTAGCGAAGCCTTTTTTAAGCAAAACTATCCGCAATACATATCTACAGGCCGAGTTTATGTAACTTTTTATCAATCAATCAATCAATGTTTACTTATATAGCCCTAAATCACTAGTGTCTCAAAGGGCTGCACAAACAACAACACAAACCACTACGATATCCTCGGTAGGCCCACATAAGGGCAAGGAAAACTCACACCCAGTGGGACATCGGTGACAATGATGACTATGAGAACCTTGGAGAGGACGAAAGCAATGGATGTCGAGCGGGTCTAACATGATACTGTGAAAGTTCAATCCATATTGGATCCAACACAGTCGCGAGAGTCCAGTCCAAAGCGGATCCAACACAGCAGCGAAAGTCCCGCTGACAACGGAGCCAGCAGGAAACCATCCCAAGCGGAGGCGGATCAGCAGCGCAGAGATGTCCCCAGCCGATACACAGGCGAGCAGTACATGGCCACCGAATCGGACCGGACCCCCTCCACAAGGGAGAGTGGGACATAGGAGAAAAAGAAATGAAACGGCAGATCAACTGGTCTAAAAAGGGAGTCTATTTAAAGGCAGGAGCAGGGGTGGGCATTAGGTCGATGGCGATCGACTGGTCGATCTCGGAGGGTGTGTCAGTCGATCTCAAGCCAGGCATTAAAAAATAGACATAAAAATGAGCAATCATCAATCATACCAAGACTTCTCTTTCGTCAGTTGTTTGACATTCTCGGCACCCGAGGATCTTGTGAGATGACGCTGGCTGCTGCGAGCTCATATTTAAGAAAAAAATCACTAACAGTGCGGACGCAGAGAAACACATTTTATTTCTCCTGTCAAAACTCTAAAGACCGACTGCACAGTTCCTGTCTTCACCATAAAAGACCTGTTTCATCCTGCCTGTGCTAACAAAATAAGAGTCTCAGAAAGCTAGCGTGCACAAGCTAGCAAGCTACGGAGTTTGATGCCAATGTATTTCTCCCCCGCCCTCAGCGACCGCTTTCTCACTTGCTTGCCCACCCGCACTCTCACTGACGTCACTCACCTGCTGCCAGACATTAAAGGGCCACACACATATGCTACTCTCATAACAAAGTGTTTAAAAACGAGTATGCAAGTTGGACAAATGAGATGCCAAATCCAACCACTTTCATGTGGTATTGGACAGAAAGGAGGACTTTTTTTTTCCTCCATTTGAAAATGCGGACGTTATCAGCACCACTGTCTAATTCCAATCAATGCAAGTCATCAGAATCAGGTAATACACCAACTTATATTCTTGTCTTCATGAAAGAAAGGAGTCTATGTGTGTTAAACATGCTTGTATTATCATTAAACACCATTAACTTGTTAACAAAAATGTCTCTTTCATAAATAAATAAATATCAATTATAAATAGGAATGAGGTAGATCTCCTCGACTTGGTCAATTGAAAAGTAGCTCGCCTGCAGAAAAAGTGTGAGCGCCCCTGGGCTAGAGTATACAAATGAGTTTTAAGGTGAGACTTAAATGCTTCTACTGAGGTGGCATCTCGAACTGTTACCGGGAGGGCATTCCAGAGTACTGGAGCCCGAACGGAAAACGCTCTATAGCCCGCAGACTTGTTTTGGGGCTTTGAGAATCACTAATAAGCCGGAGTCCTTTGAACGCAGATTTACAATACAATTATGATTGCCTATTGAATTCTCAATGACTCCAATTGCTTTTTTCTGCAGACATGCAGGGGGTATAATAAACTAGAGCCGTCTCTCAAATGTTGATGCATCTGCCGCCAACATGTGACCACACGGAGTGCACGAAACCGTCGTTCAGTGCCCAATTTCCTCCCTACCTGGCAGCAGAAGCCATTAGTTGCCGCTCAACTTCACGTGGAATGAAAAGCAACTTGTGCAGGTTTCACACAGCATGAGGTTTTGATGGTGCCGGCTCCTCTTCCGCAAGTTATTGTTATTTCACCCTGCCTGAGACGGAAGCCTGCGGCATTCCTTTCCCCGGCTAAACTGTCAGTCACTTTTGCATTCCCATGAATCCGGGAGGCAGGAACAGAAGCATGCATACTGTACAGCGCGTTTTGTCATTTGGAGACAACTTTGAGGCCGCAGGGGGGAGGGAGGCAGTAAATCTTGGAACAGGCTTCACACCAAAACGCTGTATTTTGAACAAATTAACTTCTGGAGCATTTAACACGTCTATATAGGTGGAAAGAGCCAACCTTTTCATTAAAGCGAGGTAAGGATGTTATTACTGACGCGATGCTACACACTACACAAATGACCTAAATTGTTCTTTAATGGGTTTTTGTTCGGGTGAACTAAAATTCCTTTTTTTAAATAAGCCTCAGAGGTTTTACTACAGTGCAGGGCTCGGGAGCCAAAAAGCCAAATATTTTAAAATGTATTTCCCTAAGAGCCATTTAATATTTTTTTTTAACACTGAACACAACTAAACGCGTGCATTTTTAAGTAAGACCAACATTTCCAGAGTATAATAGGTCTCTAATTCTTTGTAATAACATTGTTATTCTGAAGCTAACTGTGGAGGGGGCGTGGCCTGCGGGTCTGCAGCAAAGCAGGATGTTGCCAGGACCGGCTTCGAAATCAGCGACAGGTGCATAGAAGGCCCAACTGGGCCTTTTTATCTAATCACCTGTCGCTCTGTTATAAGTAGCAGCCCGAAGGACGGATGGGGTCGGGGCTGGAGCCAGAGCGCGAGTGAGGACGAAAGAGAAAAAGACAATTGCTGGAAAGCGACTGAGAGACTAACTGAAAAATACAACAATATTGTAACCCTAAAACAGGTTTTCATGTCGGTGCTTGGTGGTCTGAAGAACCCCCAGGAGGGCAAACCCCACACTAACCAATAATAAATAAATTACTTCTTACCATTAACGCAACTTCTTGAACATAAAAAAGCACGAGAATGTTTGATATTTTGAATGTTGTTTTTAACACTGTGATTACAAGTGGAATTATTCATTACTTATCGTGTTAAGCAATGTCAGCTCAGATTTATCCGAGAGCCAGATGCAGTCATCAAAAGAGCCAAATCTGGCTCGAGAGCCATAGGTTCCCTACCCCTGCTACAGTGTATTGCTATTCGCTCAATAGCTTCAGTTTCTTCTTCAATTTCGTTTTCGCTATCTGCCTCCATACTCCGACCATCTGTTTCAATACATGCGTAATCTGTTGAATCGCTTAAGCCGCTGAAATCCGAGTCTGAGTCCGAGCTAATGTCGCTATATCCTGCCGTGGTAACCGCCATGTTGTTTGTATTGGCAGCACTACATGACGTCACAGGGAAATGGACAGTTGCATCGCAAATAGCAAAAATCAAGAACTTTAAAGCTTTTTTTAGGGCTATTCCAGGGGGTGTAAAATTTTGAAAAAAACTTTGAAAAATAAAACAAGCCACTGGGAACTGATTTTTATTGTTTTCAACCCTTTTGAAATTGTGATAATGTTCCCCTTTAAGAGAAAGCGATTGCAGCTATTTGGGATACAACACTTCTCAGATGGGAAGAAAACTTTACGATGTCCGGCCGGGTCACCTGTGATGCTACTTAGCGAAAAACTTTGCCCATTTGTCGAAGGAGGGACACGTAAAATGTGAGCTCCTGTGGATGTGATAAACAGGATAGCGTGTGGTTTGTATTTCCTGGCCATCGAGGAAAACGGCCAATGCTTTTGGACCGGCAAAGCAGACTGTATCAGTTATGGTCCGCCATGTATGTCGCGGACTCGATGTCTAGGTCCAGAGTGTATAGTCACCAAAAACTAATGGACAATGAAGGTGAAGGCAAAAGAGTGAGGAGTGTCCTGACCAAATATCTAGATCCCTAGATTAATGTTAAAGGTTCTTTATCACATTGTTTACGTGTCTAAGAAAGATTTGATTAATTTATGATGGCTCAGGTGTGATTCACTACAACAGGGCTCCACAGCACACTGGATTCCAGTAAATTGAACACTGGATATTGTTCAGATAAGTTACATTTTATTTAAGAACTTGCACACAAAGCAACACTGGAGGTGACTATGGTGTGTGCATTTTCCACGCATGTGTACTAGGTCGTGTTGCACCGGCGGACAGAGGGGGTGCGGAGGTCTTAAACGGTGGCATTTTTGTGTGTGGACACGGATAAGGTTAGGTGCCTCAGAGTCAAAAGGTTGGTGCCAAAACCCCAAATATTTATACTCTAATAAACCAGCAAGGTGTGCCTGGGCAAGAATGGTTTCTCCCTATCATAGTGACAAAAACAACTGTTTGAATGCAAACGAACAATCTTGACTGTTAAAGCTAACGACAGTCGTTGAAGTGTAAATTCCCCTCGCTACCATTGAGGTTTTGTGTGGCAGAACGATTGCTGTGGATCGACTACCACCAGTCCCACACAGTCAGAAACCCCCGCCAATCCATTCAGTTGTACACAAATGTCACAAATAGCGCAATGTTCACCTTCTGTAACCAGAATGTTACTAACTCCTGTTCTTTGTTGGAGGCTAAATTGTAAAGTCTTTTAGGAATGGTTGAAAGACCAGTGTTGTATGTGGAAGACAGGTGGTGTCGCAGACCACCTCCTCTGTTCAGGTATGGTTTTTCAACCTTGACATAGATGGCTTCCCTCACTCCTCTTTCGTAGCATCTGTCCTCCCTATCCAGAATCTTTACATTTTTTGTTCTCAAAGGAATGATGTTTCTCCTTGAGATGCAGGTAGACAACCGAGTCTCTGCCTGAAGAGTTTTCCTGTCTATGCTGTGATATGCGTCGGCTTAGTGGTTGTTTATGAATCAGTGCATTTATCTTTACACTGGATAGCGTACACCAGGTTTTTCTTGTGGGTGTGGGGAGTCGGGTCCGATACAGTTCATTAAAAATGTTTTTTTCCGTAAAACATTCCTAATTCAGGCATAAAATGGGTTGAACTTGGAACAATCTGCGATAGAATGAAGCCACAAACCTTGGCGAGGGACCATGAATTGATTAAGTTGGACCCCGACTTAAACAAGTTGAAAAATGTATTCGGGTGTTACCATTTAGTGGTCAATTGTACGGAATGTGTACTGAACTGTGCAATCTACTAATAAAAGTGTCAATCAATCAATCAATCAGGACGTCTGGAGACAGAACTGTCCTGATATCCTCCCTTAAAGGGGAACATTATCACAATTTCAAAAGGGTTAAAAAAAATAAAAATCAGTTCCCAGTGGCTTGTTTTATTTTTCGAAGTTTTTTTCAAAATTTTACACCTCCTGGAATATCCCTAAAAAAAGCTTTAAAGTTCTTGATTTTCGCTATTTGCGATGTGACTGTCCATTTCCCTGTGACGTCATACAGTGCTGCCGATACAAACAACATGGCGGTTACCACAGCAAGATATAGCGACATTAGCTCGGATTCAAACTCGGATTTCAGCGGCTTAAGCGATTCAACAGATTACGCATGTATTGAAACAGATGGTCGGAGTATGGAGGCAGATAGCGAAAACGAAATTGAAGACGAAACTGAAGCTATTGAGCGAATAGCTATTGACGCTATTCGGCCATAGCATGGGTGTATCTAACTAAAAGGCCCATAGCATGGCTGCCTTATTAGCATCATCGGTAAAATGTGCTGACCAAACGATCAGGACTTTCGCATGTTGTGACACTGGAGCAACTTAAATCCGTCGATTGGTAAGTGTTTGTTTCGCATTAAATGTGGGTATCTAGTTTCAAATGTACATACAGCTAGCGTAAATAGCATGTTAGCATCGATTAGCTGGCAGTCATGCCGTGACCAAATATGTCTGATTAACACATAAGTCAACAACATCAACAAAACTCACCTTTGTGATTTCGTTGACTTAATCGTTGCAAATGCATCTGCAGGTTATCCATACATCTCTGTGCCACGTCTGTCTTAGCATCGCCGGTCAAATGTGCAGACAGTCTGGCACATTCAATGGGGGTCTGGCGGCAGATTTCTTGCCAGTGGTGCAACTTGAATACCTCCCTGTTAGTGTTGTTACACCCTCCGACAACACACCGACGAGGCATGATGTCTCCAAGGTTCCAAAAAATAGTCGAAAAAACGGAAAATAACAGAGCTGAGACCTGGTGTTTGTAATGTTTTGAAAATGAAAATGGCGGGTGTATTACTTCGGTGACGTCACGTTCTGACGTCATCGCTACAAGACCGATAAACAGAAAGGCGTTTAATTCGCCAAAATTCACCCATTTAGAGTTCGGAAATCGGTTAAAAAAATACATGGTCTTTTTTCTGCAACATCAAGGTATATATTGACGCTTGCATAGGTTTGGTGATAATGTTCCCCTTTAAGCCTCTCTTGATACCTGCAGATACTTCCGGCTCTCAGACCTTACCAACTCAGAGTGAGTCGGGTCCAATCCGGCCTGATCCAGCGTCTCACCAGGCCACCATAAAACGGTGGTCAAGGACAACCCAGCGCAGCCTCCACCTGTCAGCCGCGAGTCCGCGGGGGAGGCATTACATACTGGAGGGTGGGAATAGATCAAAGGGCGAAGCAAAGAGATATCAGGAGTACCAATCTGTTGAACAGCAGGGCTCTCCCCCCCCTACCCCCCACCCCCCATATCTCCAACCCTCTCCATCCATCCGGGGTCGATGAAGGAGACGATGTCACATTCTTTCAAATTCCCACGTCTCGCTGTTACGAATATCTACACAAAGAGGTTAGTTGCGTAATTTTCCTCCCGTAGCGTCCAGGCCTCGCTAAACAGCCCTAAGTCATGACAGAACAAATCAGACTAATGCGGAAATTAAACTTTGCTATCTAAACTTGCGCTGTGGTGTAGAAAGCTGGGACAGGAAGCCTTTGGGGCCCGCATGTAAAGTCTTCTGCTGTCTGCACCGTCTTATTTTCAGTACTGTAAAGGACATTAGTGGCGCCCCCTATGGGTTGTGCTGTTGAAAACATGCTAGCATACACATAATACACATAGTGCGGTTTACCTAATCCTTTCTAAAAGGTCAGACAAAGACCAAATCGTACAAAAACTGAAAGTCTTTCCATAATAAATAATGTGAATCCAAGTAATTGGTCCCAAACACCCCAAACTATAAACACAAAAATGAGAAATATTATAGTTTTACATGCCAAAAATGATACAGAATAGATGTGACAAATACAATGGATGATTTAACCCATCCATCCATTTACTACCGCTTATTCCCTGGCGCCTATCTCAGCTACAATTGGGCGGAAGGCGGGGTACACCATGGACGAGTCGCCACCTCATCGCAGGGCCAACACAGATAGACAGACAACATTCACACTCACATTCACACACTAGGGCCAATTTAGTGTTGCCAATCAACCTATCCCCAGGTGCATGTTTTTGGAGGTGGGAGGAAGCCGGAGTACCCGGAGGGAACCCACGCACTCACGGGGAGAACATGCAAACTCCACACAGAAAGATCCCGAGCCTGGATTTGAACCCAGGACTGCAGGACCTTCGTATTGTTAGGCAGACGCACTAACCCCTCTGCCACCGTGAAGCCCGGATGATTTAACAATATTTTAATTTGAATAGTGTAGTGCTGTCATTCGCAATTTACTTTGGCCCCATGGTGTATTATTTTGCAGTCGTACTCAGTAATAAAAAGCCCAGAGGCAGAGTCACCGACATGTTGGATTCTTTGTTTGACAGCAGAATTGAATATTCTGTTTTGTTTGGCCACACGATAACCAAAACTATATATGGAAACCGAGGCAATATATATATATATATATATATATATATATATATATATATATATATATATATATATATATATATATATATATATATATATATATATATATACACACATACATACGTACATATATATATACATACATATATAGAAAAATATGTATATATACATACATATGTATGTATACCTATGTATATACTTACAAATATACACATATATATACTGTATACATACATGCACATACATATATACATACATATATGTATATACATATACGTATATATACATACATATTTATGTATATGTATGTGTGTATATATATACATACATATATATATATATATACACATATATATAAATATGTATGTAAACGTACATATATACATACATACATACGTACTGTATATATATATATATATATATATATATATATATACGTAAACATTTATATATACTCATATACAAATGCATATATATATATAAATATATACAAAAATATACATATATACACAAACACTGTATGTATGCACATATATACACACATTATATATACATATATATACACATGTATACTTTATATATACAGATCTATATATATATACATACACACATATATATATATATATATATATATATATATATATATATATATATATATATATATATATATATATATATATATATATATATATATATATATATATATATATATATATATACATACATATACATACATATACATATATACTGTATTTATATTAGGGCTGTGAATCTTTGGGTGTCCCACGATTCGATTCAATATCGATTCTTGGGGTCACGATTCGATAATATATCGATTTTTTCGATTCGATTCGATTCGATTCTCGATTCAAAAACGATAATATTCCGATATAAAACGATTCGTATTCGAATCGATTTTTTCCCACACCCCTAATATATATACACACATAAATGCACACACATATACACACATATATATACAAATATACACCTATATACATACATATGCATACAGTGTGTATATATATATATATATTTATATACTGTATATTTATATATATACATGGTATTTAGATATAGAGTATATATATACATATATATATACACAGAATATATATAGTATATATACTGTATATACAGTATACACTGTATATATATACATATATACACACACATTATTTTATATATATATAAATAAACACACATTTATACATTTATATGTATACATACATACAGTGCATTCACACATATATACACACATACACACGCGCGCGCGCACACACACACACACACACACACACACACACACACACACACACACACACACACACACACACACACACAATATAATATGTATTTTTCTGAGCGCTTTGTTTTCTGGAATTCCAGCTGCTTCTCACCTAATAATTCCCCCGCTTTCAACTCACTTGCAGCAATTTCCCTCCCAATCGTGACTTCTTCCTTTCCCCGCCATTTAGCAGCGCCTCGCTGTGTTTTGACACAGACCATGAAAGTCACTCGGATAATTGTCATGTAAATTGTTTGGACTGGAATTCATGCGCGCGCCAGAAGAAATACTCCCGTCCGCCCCTGCCGGTGGCGTCTGGCAGCTTGGGAGCGGCAGCGAGGAGGAGCACAAACTGTGCTGGATAATACAACAATAATGCAGATTGTTAAAGGGGGGGGGGGCCGCATTCCAGAATAACAACGCTCAATAGATGCGGATCCTGCATCTAACTGCTGACATCAGTGGAAAATAAGCACCACACACACACACACACGCTTATAATTCGCCACTTGAGGAATGTGATGTTGACGTTGGAAAGTCGCTGAGGAGTAAGTGTGCGTAAGAGGGAGGGGAAAAGGGAATCCAGATGACTTAATAAAACTGATGACAACCGGCACAAGTGTACTTAAGCACAAATCACCGCACACTTGCAGAAAAAAGCTTTGACCAAAGCTGCCCTCGCACTTGTCACGTGAAAAGGAAGTGTGGGGGCGATCATCCCAACCCTGCTGGGCGCTAAAACAAGTGGACCGAGACCCATTTCCCAAGTGGTCTCGGTGAACTCTGGTGCGCTTCGGTTCACCTGACCTGAAATGTGACCACGACGGAGATTAGTGTTGAAATGGCATCAAAAAAAGCATCCAGAAATGGCAAAGTTAGTAAAGTTAGTATTATTTGCAGATGATACAACTGCATTTTGTTCAGGGGAGAACACACAGAAGATGATACAAATAATAACAGAAGAAATTAACAAATTAAAACGATAAGTTGACAAAAAAAGAGACTATCTACTAGGGGGGTAGTAAAAATCGATTCGAATACAAATTGCGATTCTCACGTCGTGCGATTCAGAATCGATTCTATTTTTTTTTTTTAAATTGATTTTCTTTAAATTTATTTTAATTTTTTTAATCAATCCAACAAACCACTACACAGCAATACCATAAATAAATAAATAATAAATGGGTTGTACTTGTATAGCGCTTTTCTACCTTCAAGGTACTCAAAGCGCTTTGACACTACTTCCACATTTACCCATTCACACACACATTCACACACTGATGGAGGGAGCTGCCATGCAAGGCGGCAACCAGCACCCATCAGGAGCAAGGGTGAAGTGTCTTGCTCAGGACACAACGGACGTGACGAGGTTGGTTCTAGGTGGGATTTGAACCAGTGACCCTCGGGTTGCGCACGGCCACTCTCCCACTGCGCCACGCCGTCCCCAAACAAAACAAAACAAAACAAGATCCATAACAATGCAATCCAATTCCAAAACCTGACCCAGCAACACTCAGAACTGCAATAAACAAGAGCAATTGAGAGTAGACACAAACACGACACAGAACAAACCAAAAGTAGTGAAACAAAAATGAATATTATCAACAACAGTATCAATATTAGTTATAATTTCAGCATAGCAGTGATTAAAAGTCCCTCATTGACATTATCATTAGACATTTATAAAAATAATTAAAAAAAAACAATAGTGTCACAGTCCAATATTTTCGCAAAGATAAAATAAGTCGTATTTTTGGTTCGTTTAATAGTTAAAACAAATTTACATTACTGCCATCAGTTGATAAAACATTGTCCTTTACAATTATAAAAGTTAAAAAAAAAAAATTGACTACTCTGCTAGCATGTCAGCAGACTGGGGTAGATCCTGCTGAAATCCTATGCATTGAATGAATACAGAATCCTTTTGAATCGGAAAAATATCGTTTTTGAATCGAGAATCGCATTGAATCGGACAAAATCGATATATAATCGAATGGCGGCCCCAAGAATCGATATTGAATCGAATCGTGGGACGCCAAAAGATTCGCAGACCTACTAGTGGCCTACTACCTACTCAGTGGCCTAGTGAAGTGAAGTGAATTATATTTATATAGCGCTTTTTCTCTAGTGACTCAAAGCGCTTTACATAGTGAAACCCAATATCTAAGTTACATTCAAACCAGTGTGGGTGGCACTGGGAGCAGGTGGGTAAAGTGTCTTGCCCAAGGACACAATGGCAGTGACTAGGTTGGCAGAAGCGGGAATCGAACCTGCAACCCTCAAGTTGCTGGCACGGCCACTCTACCAACCGAGCTAAACCGCCCTGAGATCGGTAGGTTGTCATCCATTTTCTACCGCTTATTCCTTTTGGGGTCGTGGGGGGCGCTGGTGTTTATCTCAGCTACAATCGGGCGGAAGGCGGTGTACACCCTGGACAAGTCGCCACCTCATCGCAGGATAGGTAGTCATACCAAAGACTATAAAAATGTGACCCCACTCGTGAACAAGACTCCTAGGTACTTGAACTCCTCCACTTGGGGCAGGGTCTCCTCCCCAACCCAGAGATGGCACTCCACCCTTTTCCGGGCAAGAACCATGGACTCGGACTTGGAGGTGCTGATTCTCATTCCGGTCGCTTCACACTCGGCTGCGAACCGATCCAGTGAGAGCTGAAGATCCCGGCCAGACGAAGCCATCAGGACCACATCATCTGCAAAAAGCAGAGACCTAATCCTGCGGCCACGAAACCGGAACCCTTCAACGCCTAGAAATTCTGTCCATAAAAGTTATGAAGAGAATCGGTGACAAAGTCCAACCCTCACTGGAAACGTGTCCGACTTTCTGCCGGCAATGCGGACCAAGCTCTGACACTGATCGTACAGGAAGCGGACCGCCACAATAAGACAGACCGATACCCCATACTCTCTGAGCACTCCCCACAGGACTTCCCGACATAACATGACAAACAAAACAAGATCCATACTAGCGGACCGCCACAATAAGACAGTCCGGTACCCCATACTCTCTGAGCACTCCCCACAGGACTTCCCGACATAACATGACAAACAAAACAAGATCCATACTAGCGGACCGCCACAATAAGACAGTCCGGTACCAAATACTCTCTGAGCAATCCCCACAGGACTTCCCGACATAACATG
Organism: Nerophis ophidion; assembly: GCF_033978795.1. Taxonomy (NCBI): domain Eukaryota; kingdom Metazoa; phylum Chordata; class Actinopteri; order Syngnathiformes; family Syngnathidae; genus Nerophis; species Nerophis ophidion. Next base: position 78,215,609 of record NC_084613.1, read on the forward strand.
ACAAACAAAACAAGATCCATACTAGCGGACCGCCACAATAACACAGTCCGGTACCCCATACTCTCTGAGCACTCCCTACAGGACTTCCCGACATAACATGACAAACAAAACAAGATCCATACTAGCGGACCGCCACAATAACACAGTCCGGTACCCCATACTCTCTGAGCACTCCCCACAGGACTTCCCGACATAACATGACCAACAAAACAAGATCCATTCTAGCGGACCCCCACAATAAGACAGTCCGGTACCCCATACTCTCTGAGCACTCCCCACAGGACTTCCCGACATAACATGACAAACAAAACAAGATCCATACTAGCGGACCGCCACAATAACACAGTCCGGTACCCCATACTCTCTGAGCACTCCCCACAGGACTTCCCGACATAACATGACCAACAAAACAAGATCCATTCTAGCGGACCCCCACAATAAGACAGTCCGGTACCCCATACTCTCTGAGCACTCTCCACAGGACTTCCCGACATAACACGACAAACAAAACAAGATCCATACTAGCGGACCGCCACAATAAGACAGTCCGGTACCCCATACTCTCTGAGCACTCCCCACAGGACTTCCCGACATAACATGACAAACAAAACAAGATCCATACTAGCGGACCGCCACAATAAGACAGTCCGATACCCCATACTCTCTGAGCACTCCCCACAGGACTTCCCGACATAACATGACAAACAAAACAAGATCCATACTAGCGGACCGCCACAATAAGACAGTCCGGTACCCCATACTCTCTGAGCACTCCCCACAGGACTTCCTGACATAACACGACAAACAAAACAGGATCCTTACTAGCGGACCGCCACAATAAGACAGACCGGTACCCCATACTCTCTGAGCACTCTCCACAGGACTTCCCGACATAACACGACAAACAAAACAAGATCCATACTAGCGGACCGCCACAATAAGACAGTCCGGTACCCCATACTCTCTGAGCACTCCCCACAGGACTTCCCGACATAACATGACAAACAAAACAAGATCCATACTAGCGGACCGCCACAATAAGACAGTCCGGTACCCCATACTCTCTGAGCACTCCCCACAGGACTTCCCGACATAACATGACAAACAAAACAAGATCCATACTAGCGGACCGCCACAATAAGACAGTCCGGTACCCCATACTCTCTGAGCACTCCCCACAGGACTTCCCGACATAACATGACAAACAAAACAAGATCCATACTAGCGGACCGCCACAATAAGACAGTCCGGTACCCCATACTCTCTGAGCACTCCCCACAGGACTTCCCGACATAACATGACAAACAAAACAAGATCCATACTAGCGGACCGCCACAATAAGACAGTCCGGTACCCCATACTCTCTGAGCACTCCCCACAGGACTTCCCGACATAACATGACAAACAAAACAAGATCCATACTAGCGGACCGCCACAATAAGACAGTCCGGTACCCCATACTCTCTGAGCACTCCCCACAGGACTTCCCGACATAACATGACCAACAAAACAAGATCCATTCTAGCGGACCGCCACAATAAGACAGTCCGGTACCCCATACTCTCTTAGCACTTCCCACAGGACTTCCCGACATAACATGACAAACAAAACAAGATCCATACTAGCGGACCGCCACAATAAGACAGTCCGGTACCCCATACTCTCTGAGCACTCCCCACAGGACTTCCCGACATAACATGACAAACAAAACAAGATCCATACTAGCGGACCGCCACAATAAGACAGTCCGGTACCCCATACTCTCTGAGCACTCCCCACAGGACTTCCCGACATAACATGACAAACAAAACAAGATCCATACTAGCGGACCGCCACAATAAGACAGTCCGGTACCCCATACTCTCTGAGCACTCCCCACAGGACTTCCCGACATAACATGACAAACAAAACAAGATCCATACTAGCGGACCGCCACAATAAGACAGTCCGGTACCCCATACTCTCTGAGCACTCCCCACAGGACTTCCCGACATAACATGACCAACAAAACAAGATCCATTCTAGCGGACCGCCACAATAAGACAGTCCGGTACCCCATACTCTCTTAGCACTTCCCACAGGACTTCCCGACATAACATGACAAACAAAACAAGATCCATACTAGCGGACCGCCACAATAAGACAGTCCGGTACCCCATACTCTCTGAGCACTCCCCACAGGACTTCCCGACATAACATGACAAACAAAACAAGATCCATACCAGCGGACCGCCACAATAAGACAGTCCGGTACCCCATACTCTCTGAGCACTCCCCACAGGACTTCCCGACATAACATGACAAACAAAACAAGATCCATACTAGCGGACCGCCACAATAAGACAGTCCGGTACCCCATACTCTCTGAGCACTCCCCACAGGACTTCCCGACATAACATGACAAACAAAACAAGATCCATACTAGCGGACCGCCACAATAAGACAGTCCGGTACCCCATACTCTCTGAGCACTCCCCACAGGACTTCCCGACATAACATGACAAACAAAACAAGATCCATACTAGCGGACCGTCACAATAAGACAGTGCGGTACCCCATACTCTCTGAGCACTCCCCACAGGACTTCCTGACATAACATGACAAACAAAACAAGATCCATACTAGCGGACCGCCACAATAAGACAGTCCGGTACCCCATACTCTCTGAGCACTCTCCACAGGACTTCCTGACATAACAATATCCATAGGTGTGACACCATCAGAATGGGGATTGGGAATCGAACGTTGAGGTGCTCAAATAGTCTTCAAAAGAATCGCCCTGCTCGCGACACAAACAGCACCAAAGTGTTTGCCAACAATGTTCTTTTTTAGTTTTGGACCACGGGTGAGAACGCAGCCAAAACACATGCAATAACGCGTTCATTTCCTCGCCTCTTATGCTCTTGGTTTGTTCAAACATCAACAGGCCTGAATGTTCTCTCGCAAGTCTTTCCTCCTCCTGGTTGGGGAGGGGACATACACACACACACACATGTAGAAAAAAAAAAAAAACCTCGCCTCCAAACAATGATTTAATTAGCTGATTTAATTAACTGATTAGCAAAACTTCCAGTGCAACGCTACAAACAGCAGCCAGCATTATTAATGGTTAAAGCAATATGGTTGTATTTTCCCACTCTGTTGCACCGAGGCTGCTGCCCTACTTACACGGCATATTATATTTATACACACTTACGCTCACACATATCGGCATGCTTCAAGCCCGATGGGACAGATACTTATAAAAAATACACGTACATGAAAATAAATAAAGCCGCACTTTTGTTTCCGAAACTGTCCCAGTGGTGAATACAAGCTGTCACTTTTACACTGCTGCTGCCATTTTGCGTGTGTTAGTCTTCTGCGATCTACAGCGGGGCAAAAAAAGTATTTTTGTGCTTTAAGTTCTCCCACTTAAAATGATGACAGAGGTCTGTCATTTTCATCATAGGTACACTTCAACTGTGAGAGACAGAATGTGAAAAAAAAATCCAGGAATTCACATTGTGGGAATTTTAAAGAATTTATTTGTAAATTATGGTGGAAAATAAGTATTTGGGCAACCATTCAAAGCTCTCACTGATGGAAGGAGGTTTTGGCTCAAAATCTCAGGATACATGGCCCCATTCATTCTTTCCTTAACACGGATCAATCGTCCTGTCCCCTTAGCAGAAAAACAGCCCCAAAGCATGATGTTTCCACCCCCATGCTTCACAGTAGGTTTGGTGTTCTTGGGATGCAACTCAGTATTCTTCTTCCTCCAAACACGAGGAGTTGAGTTTATACCAAAATGGTTACATGGATGATACAGCAGAGGATTGGGAGAATGTCATGTGGTCAGACAAACGCAAAATAGAACTTTTTGGTATAAACTCAACTCGTCGTGTTCGGAGGAAGAAGAATACTGAGTTGCTTCCCAAGAACACCATACCTACTGTGAAGCATGGGGGTGGGAACATCATGCTTTGGGGCTTTTTTTCTGCTAAGGGGACAGGACGATTGATCCGTGTTAAGGAAAGAATGAATGGGGCCATGTATCGTGAGATTTTGAGCCAAAACCTCCTTCCATCAGTGAGAGCTTTGAATGGTTGACCAAATACTTATTTCCCACCATAATTTGAAAAAAAATTATTTAAAATTCCTACAATGTGAATTCCTGGATTTTTCCCCCCATTCTGTCTCTCACAGTTGAAGTGTACCTATGATGAAAATTACAGACCTCTGTCATCATTTTAAGTGGGAGAACTTGCACAATCGCTGGCTGACTAAATACTTTTTTGCCCCACTGTATGTCTTTGTGGGGACCGAAGTCTCAATGGCGTTACCTGGACCGAACACAGTATTGTGCTTAGGTGAATAACCAATTTTACTTGAGTTAGGGCGGGTTTGTCTCTCTGCGATGTAGAAAATGACTATATTGTGATATTCGAGTATATGTTCTCAGACAGTTGCTTTTAGCTGCGGCCATTATGACTTTTGAATGTGAAAAACAAATTTTATTTTCACCCGCATACAAAACATTCTAACTTGGATTGTTTCCCTGGCTTCGAGACTTTACCGAAGGACGGTGCGGGGAAGACACAACAAACTCCCTTCTTGTCTCTCATGGACACACACCTGTTGTTGTTGACTTTGGACTAGCGACTGCACAATACATTAAGGCCGCGGAACAGAGACACACTGCGGGCTTACACACACACACACACACACACATCCACAAAAATATACGCCACACATACACACCCCACCCCCCCAACCCAACGCCCTCGACGCATAACCCATAGGGGTGATGAATGGATGGTCAGCGCCTGAGAGCTGCGGCCTACCATAATGACCCCGAACTCCCTTCCCTCTGTTGCTAAATATCTCGAGATGTATGTTGTAATATGTATATGTGCTTTGCTATGGAGTTTTTTTCCCCACTCCAGACTGGGCCCCCTTAGGAGCCCAGTCTAGATTGTATTTTTTTACTCGTCCTTCCCCAGCGTTTACCTTTTTCACCATCCCTGTACACTGTTTGTTTGTCTAATGTTGAACAGGTTTATGCTGAAAACAACGTTTCGTTGTACTTGTGCAATGACAATAAAGACCTAACCTATCCTATTGCACTACATGCGTTTCCCACTCTTTCTTGTCTCTCCTTCTCACAGAGACATAAACAAGCGCACCTTCTTACATACATCACGCGTGCAACATCACACGCCCTCCACAAGGAGAGAGGCAGCTACATGGGTAAGATTAGCTGTGATGCTAACAGTGCGTTGCGAGTGGTAATACAAGAGAGAGAAAGTGTGAGTCTGGAAAAAAATAGAGGAGGAATTAATTCCCAAGAAAAACAGCACAGGGTCCATCGTTTGGCGGTGGTTTTTTTTCAAGTGGGAATATGTTGAACAATTATGCGGCAAAGCGTTGCTACAAAAAGCAGCAGTACTGCTAATTTGTAGCATCATTTGAAAAGTCACCCGCTAGAGAATGAAGAGTGCTTGAAACCGCATGTCAACATCTCAGTTCAGTGCCACACCCACAAAATGCCGAAGCAACAATTTACAGATCACCACCGTATGAAAAAAAAAATCAAGAACAGAAGGCGATAACGTCCGCAGGAACCTACCACAGAATCAAGGATATACACTATTTGATTTCCTATTAAGCAGCTCATTTTTATTCGACAGTTTTTTGAAATATCTTGTGTGACATCATGCACGAAAGTGCACTTTATTTGTTTTAAACTATTGTACTGGCGTTCTGTAGAAAAAGTTCACTTTAATTTAGTGTTGTTTTGATATGTCATCTTACGTGACATTAGCGTGAAGCAGACAAAGAAGCCAGGACGAGTGATCAACAAAGGCAGGCTTAAATAGTGTCTCTTGATTAGCAACAGGTGAGTGTTCCGAACAACAGAGGCAGGTGAAAATCATAAGTAACCATGATGACTAAACAAACTCAAGGGTGCACAACAACAGGAACTAAAGGATTCTAAAACAAACAGAAACCACAAAACATGGATCATGTCACTTTGGTATGGCTCGGTCGGTAATTGAACACACAACCTACCGATCTCAGGACGGACACTCTAACCACTAGGCCACTTTGTAGGTCCGTGCCGCGAAGTTCCTTACACTGGAACTAAGGGGCCAAGCCCGACTCCTGAAAACAACGCCACACCATATTTCCTCCTCCACCAAATTTCACATTCGGCACAATGCAGTCCAAACTGTGCCGCTCTCCTTGCAACCGCCAAACCCGGAATAATTTAGTAGCGAGGAATTTGCACGACTGGATTTGTTGCACAGGTGTCATCCTAGGACTAATCACTGAGCTGCCCATTCTTTCACAAATGTTTGTAGAAACAGCCTCCATGCCTAAGTGCTTGATTTTATACACCTATACACATTTAGCAGTAGAAGTAATAGTAGTCGGTCGGACACATTGGACTGCATCGATAGGACACTCATCCTTAATTAGCCACTTTCACTGCATGCAAACTTCCTTCTGGGATCATGAACAGAAACACAGCCTCGTAGCCTCCTTTCACTCCCTTGGGTGTAACTGCAGCGCTATAAAACTAATCAAACCACTGAAACGATCACCAGTCATTTAAAAAATGGACATAAACTTATGTGGAGAAGGGGAATATGACACAGCCTATATTCAGGGTGAGAACTTGCTTCCAAGCGTATGATCCTTACAGCAGTCCAAAACATCGGGGGGAAAAAAAACAGCGTCCTTACTCCAAAAAGCTACATTAACTTCAAAATCGCGGTGAAGCATTTAAAAAGAGTTACATTACAAGAGTTACAAGTAGAATCATTTAAGTCTCACCTTAAAACTCATCTGTATACTCTAGCCTTTAAATAGACCTCCTTTTTAGACCAGTTGATCTGCCGCTTCTTTTCTTTCTCCTATGTCCCCCCCTCCCTAGTGGAGGGGGTCCGGTCCGATGACCATGGATGAAGTACTGGCTGTCCAGAGTCGAGACCCAGGATGGACCGCTCGTCGGGACCCAGGATGGACCGCTCGCCTGTATCGGTTGGGGACATCTCTACGCTGCTGATCCGCTTGAGATGGTTTCCTGTGGACGGGACTCTCGCTGCTGCCACTATGGATTGAACTTTCACAGTATCATGTTAGACCCGCTCGACATCCATTGCTTTCGGTCCCCTAGAGGGGGGGGGTTGCCCACATCTGAGGTCCTCTCCAAGGTTTCTCATAGTCAGCATTGTCACTGGCGTCCCACTGGATGTGAATTCTCCCTGCCCACTGGGTGTGAGTTTTCCTTGCCCTTTTGTGGGTTCTTCCGAGGATGTTGTAGTCGTAATGATTTGTGCAGTCCTTTGAGACATTTGTGATTTGGGGCTATATAAATAAACATTGATTGATTGATTGACAAGTGATTAGGACACCTGATTCTCATCATTTGGATGGGTGGCCAAATACTTTTGGCAACATAGTGTATGATTTCGAACATGAATGCAAGAGCAGTTCTGGGGGGGGTTCTTGCATTTGCCCGATACGCCTCTTTTCCCCACCGGTGTGTGTGTGTCTTTACACGAAACCGTAGCTCGTCGTTTTTTTCCGACAAAAAGAAGCAGTGGGTCGCCGTTAAATTAGCGAGTTTCATTCCATCAATGTTCATCATTATTTCATGGGCTCTTCAATATTTGATATGTGTGTGTGTGTGTGTGTGTGTGTGTGTTTATACATACACAAGCCCTCCTCCTCCAAACGCGTGTGTGTTTGCTGCAACATTAAGTATTAACTGAGCTCGGGGGCTCAGGGATGGACGTCCGGGTTCCTCTTCTCTCCCGGCATGCTCCGTCGCACTCCTGTCTCGCCTTTCCAGGATAGGAGCCTGGGGAGCTGTCGGGGCGCACGGCACGCCGTATGTGTGCGTGCGCGCGCATTAAAAGTGTCTGAGAACGCGAGACGACGCCTGCAAAACCCCGGATGAGTTAATAACGCTGTTTGAGGGTCTCTCTTGAAAGGCACTATCAAGCTGACAAAGGCGTCCTCTCCCTCCCTTCCCTGCCGTCTCTCCTTTCCGGTCCCCTCGTCCCTTTGTTTCTGAGGCAGAGCGAGCGAGGAAAAGACAAATTGAGGCGGGAGAGGAAAGGAATGTTTTGATGGAGCGTCAACGCCAAACAGGTGTCGGCCTGTAAAGCTATTGACCCATATGCCCTCTGCTCGTTCTCTCCCTACATTCATTTGGTCCTATCTGGGTCATCCTTTCTTCTCCTCCCCTGCGGGCGTACAGTACAGTAGGGAAAACATGAAGGATGAAAGGATGGTGTTGTCCCCATACGATGACGGTCCCTGACACAAGGCTGAAGCTTAGAGGTGACGGAGCTTTCGTCGCTGCTGCTCCCAAGCTCTAGAACGCCCTAAGGTGGGGCAAAAAAGTATTTAGTCAGCCAGCGATTGTGCAAGTTCTCCCACTTAAAATGATGACAGAGAACTGTTCTTGCATTCATATTCGAAATCATACACTATATTGCCAAAAGTATTTGGCCACCCATCCAGATGATGAGAATCAGGTGTCCTAATCACTTGGCCCGGCCACAGGTGTAAAAAATCAAGCACTTAGGCATGGAGGCTATTTCTACAAACATTTGTGAAAAAATGGGCAGCTCAGTGATTAGTCATAGGATGCCACCTGTGCGCTAGGTGACATCATACGCTAATACGGTATTAGCCTTCACTGCTATGCTGATGACACCCAACTCTACATGCCCCTAAAGCTGACCAACACGCCGGATTGTAGTCAGCTGGAGGCGTGTCTTAATGAAATTAAACAATGGATGTCCGCTAACTTTTGGCAACTCAACGCCAAAAAAACGAAAATGCTGATTATCGGTCCTGCTAGACACCGAACTCTATTTAATAATACAACTCTAACATTTGACAACCAAAAAATTAAACAAGGCGACACGGTAAAGAATCTGGGTATTATCTTCGACCCAACTCTCTCCTTTGAGTCACACATTAAAAGCGTTACTAAAACGGCCTTCTTTCATCTCCGTAATATCGCTAAAATTTGCTCCATTCTGTCCACTAAAGACGCTGAGATCATTATCCATGCGTTTGTTACGTCTCGCCTCGACTACTGTAACGTATTATTTTCGGGTCTCCCCATGTCTAGCATTAAAAGATTACAGTTGGTACAAAATGCGGCTGCTAGACTTTTGACAAGAACAAGAAAGTTTGATCACATTACGCCTGTACTGGCTCACCTGCACTGGCTTCCTGTGCTCTTAAGATGTGACTTTAAGGTTTTACTACTTACGTATAAAATACTACACGGTCTAGCTCCATCCTATCTTGCCGATTGTATTGTACCATATGTCCCGGCAAGAAATCTGCGTTCAAAGGACTCCGGCTTGTCAGTGATTCCCAAAGCCCAAAAAAAGTCTGCGGGCTATAGAGCGTTTTCCGTTCGGGCTCCAGTACTCTGGAATGCCCTCCCGGTAACAGTTCGAGATGCCACCTCAGTAGAAGCATTTAAGTCTCACCTTAAAACTCATTTGTATACTCTGGCCTTTAAATAGACTCCCTTTTTAGACCAGTTGATCTGCCGTTTCTTTTCTTTTTCTTCTATGTCCCACTCTCCCTTGTGGAGGGGGCCCGGTCCGATCCGGTGGCCATGTACTGCTTGCCTGTGTATCGGCTGGGGACATCTCTGCGCTGCTGATCCGCCTCCGCTTGGGATGGTTTCCTGATGGCTCTGCTGTGAACGGGACTCTCGCTGCTGTGTTGGATCCGCTTTGGACTGGACTCTCGCGACTGTGTTGGATCCATTGTGGATTGAACTTTCACAGTATCATGTTAGACCCGCTCGACATCCATTGCTTTCCTCCTCTCCAAGGTACTCATAGTCATCATTGTCACCGATGTCCCACTGCGTGTGAGTTTTCCTTGCCCTTATGTGGGCCTACCGAGGATGTCGTGGTGGTTTGTGCAGCCCTTTGAGACACTAGTGATTTAGGGCTATATAAGTAAACATTGATTGATTGATTGATTGAATCCAGTCGTGCAAATTCCTCGCTACTAAATATTCCGGGTTTTGGCGGTTGCCAGGAGAGCGGCACAATATGGACTGCATTGTGCCGAATGTGAAATTTGGTGGAGGAGGAATTATGGTGTGGGGTTGTTTTTCAGGAGTCGGGCTTGGCCCCTTAGATCTAGTGTTAGGAAGTTAGTGCCCAAGGACCTACAAAGGTGGTGGTAGCGGGGGGTGTATATTGTAGCGTCTCGGAAGAGTTAGTGCTGCAAGTGGTTCAGGGCATTTGTTCTGTTGTGTTTATGTTGTGTTACGGTGCAGATGTTCTGGCAAAATATGTCATTCTTGTTTTGGTGTGGGTTCACAGTGTGGCGCTTATTTGTAACAGTGTTAAAGTTGTTTATACGGCCACCCTCGGAAAGCTGCTGCAGGAGGACGCTAACTCCGCACAAGTCTACGGTAAAAGCCGACCTAATATCACAATTTTCTCATCCAAAAACTTGCTAGTTGACATCTGGTAGAGAAACATGTTCGCTAAAGCTTCACAACAAACAAAGAAACACCGGCTGTGTTTCGGTTGCTAAAGGCAGCTGCAATCCACCGCTTTGCACCAACAGCATTCTTCTTTGACGTCTCCATTATTAACTGAACAAACTGCAAAAGAGTCAGCAACACAGATGTCCAAAATACTGTGTAATTATGCGATGAAAAGAGACAACTTTTAGCCGTAAGTGGTGCTGGGCTAATATGTCCGCTACAACCAATAACGTCACAAACGCGTCATCATACGTGACGTTTTCAACAGGAAACGTCGCGGGAAATTTTAAATTGCAATTTAGTAAACTAAAGCGGCCGTATTGGCATGTGTTGCAATGTTAATATTTCATCATTGATATATAAACTATCAGACTGCGTGTTCGGTAGTAGTGGGTTTCAGTAGGCCTTTAATGCAGTATGAAGAAGAATGTTTTAATGTAGACACATAGAATCATCATATTGCTGTGATTATATGCATCAACAACACCCAGAAACGCAGTCGGGTGTTTTCAACAAGAAACTCCGCAGGAAATGTAAAATTGTAATTTAATAAACTAAAAAGGCCGTATTGGCATGTGTTGCAATGTTAATATTTCATCATTGATATATAAACTATCAGACTGCGTGGTCGGTAGTAGTGGGTTTCAGTAGGTCAGGGGTCGGGAACCTTTTTGGCTGAGAGAGCCAAGAAGCCAAATATTTTAAAATGTATTTCCCCAAGAGCCATATAATATTTTTTTTTAACACTGAACACAACTAAAAGCGTGCATTTTTAAGTGAGACCAACATTTCCAGAGTATAATAGGTCTCTTATTCTTTGTAATAACATTGTTATTCTGAAGCTAACTATGGAGGGGGTGTGGCCTGCGGGCCTGCAGCAAAGGAGGATGTTGCCAGGACCGGCGTAGATGGCCCACCTGGGCCTTGTTATCTAATCACCTGTCGCTCTGTTATAAGCAGCAGCCAGGAGGAGAGACAACATTGGGGCTGGAGCCAGAGGGCGAATGAGGCGAAAGAGAAAAAGACAATTGCTGGAAAGCAACTGAGAGACTAATTGAAAAAAACAACAACAATATTTTAACCCTAAAACAGGCTCTCGTGTCGGTGCTTGGTGGTCTGAAGAACCCCCAGGAGGGCAAGCCCAACACTAACCAATAATAAATAAATTACTTCTTACCATTAACGCAACTTCTTGAACATAAAAATGCATGGGAATATTTTATAATTTTGAATGTTATTTTTACACTATGATTACAAGTGGAATTATTCATTACTTATCGTGTTAACCAATGTCAGCTCAGATTTATCCGAGAGCCAGATGCAGTCATCAAAAGAGCCACATCTGGCTCTAGAGCCATAGGTTCCCTACCCCTGCAGAAGGTCTTTAATGCAGTATGAAGAAGAATGTTTTAATGTAGACAACATAGAATCATCATACTGCTGGGATTATATGCATCAAGTGTTCATTCAAGGCTAAGGCAAAATATGGAGATATTTATCGTGTATCATGACACGGCCCAAAAATATCGAGATATCAATAAAAGCCCAGCCCTAACGACCATGTAGAAGGCAGTGGAGATCATCACGGTATAGCTCGGTTGCT
>NC_084613.1:78230245-78292745 GCF_033978795.1 Nerophis ophidion
TATATATATATATATATATATATATATATATATATATATATATATATATATATATATATATATATATACACACACATACATACATATATAGACATCTTAAAAGTTTTATAATCATTAGCCAAAGGCTCAATATTTTATAGACCAGGTCCAACGTTTTGTTTGATGAGGGCCATGTTTCACTGTCAATCTTGCTCGTTTACACATGTGCTCGTCAGTTCCCTAAAGGTGTCTGCCAAACTTGGAGATTATCAGCCAAACACCATTAAACTTACAGTTTTGTAGAGCAATTTTGAGACATGTGAGATGTTTCAAGTCAATCCGATTTATAGGTGGTCAAATTTTGGGGATTAATAACAGCGCCCCCATGTGGTGTAATCATCAGAAAAATACTAGCAGGGGCGACACAGCCGAGGTGCACGTTTTGACCATTTTTTCACCCTTCTGTGTGAAGCGGTGCAGGAGTAGAAGCGTCACATTCACACCTATGTAGAAATGAGAAGAATACAAACGGGCCCACAGGCAGCATGAATGGACGGAAGGAAGGAAGAGGCCGATCCCGCCTGGAATAACACAGACGTCCCAACAGGGGGAGAGCAAACACATACTTGCACACAAATACTCCGCTAAAGAGAACAAACAAAGAAAACGAGGACCTTCAGACTTTATAAAAAAAAAAAAAAAGAAAACAGTCAAGCTAACGTTTAACTTACTTTAGTAAATCAACAGCGACACAGTGAGTGTGTGTTCTGTGCGAGTGAGTGTGAAAAAAAAACACAACAACTGAGAATGGACAAAAAAAGGCCTTACCTGTTGCAGAAGAGTTCAGGAAAGGATGGGGTGGGGGGAGCAGCCAACATGAAAAAGAGAAAAGAAAAGTGTTAGGTAAATAATGAGGCAGATTGACGAGGAGGCGGGCAGAAACATGTCTGAACTAAAAGCACAGGCGTACTTTAGGATTGATAACTCGCCTTTTTATATGTAAATCCACGACTGAAATGCTCCTACATACTGTATGAGTGGATTATGCTACTTATTGATTGTTACCTGGTACATTTCTGTCCTATTAAATACAACTATTACCGGGCGGTATAGCTCGGTTGGTAGAGCGGCCGTGCCAGCAACTTGAGGGTTGCAGGTTCGATTCCCGCGTCAGCCATCCTAGTCACTGCCGTTGTGTCCTTGGGCAAGACGCTTTACCCACCTGCTCCCAGTGCCGCCCACACTGGTTTAAATGTACAAATTAGATATTGGGTTTCACTATGTAAAGCGCTTTGAGTCACTAGAGAAAAAGCGCTATATAAATATAATTCACTTCACTAATGCATCCAGCGGGGCATCACAACAAAATTAGGCATACCATATTTTTGGGACTATAAGTCGCAGTTTTTTTCATAGGTGCGACTTATACTCGAGAGCGACTTATGTGTGAAATTATTAACACATTACCGTAAAATATCAAATAATTGTCAGGACTTTGACTTGGATTTGTTTTGCTTCTTCAATGCAGAGGGAATTTGGGACGAGCCGGGCGTGAATTCAGGTACATGATTAATTTATTTTAGGGATGCACCGAAAGGAAAATTTGTGGCCGAAGCCGAAGCCGAATAAAATTTAAACGCTTGGCCCAAGGCCGAATACCGAAAACTGAATAACGAATGCAGTTTTTCACAATTTTTTTTAACATTGCATAAATAGCCTAGAATAAATATTTAGACATGTTTTTCAAATAAAGTCCATCCATCCATTTTCTACCGCTTATTCCCTTTCGGGGTCGCGGGGGGCGCTGGCGCCTATCTCAGCTACAATCGGTCGGAAGGCGGGGTACACCCTGGACAAGTCGCCACCTCATCACAGGGCCAACACAGATAGACAGACAACATTCACACTCACATTCACACACTAGGGCCAATTTAAGTAATTTTTTTATTGAATATTGACATTTTTTCAAATATTCCAGTAGCCTTTGCTTTTCAAAAAAAGCACAAAGTTTTTCATTTATATTAGGCCTTCAAACAAAACATGCATTCCCCCCAAAAATTAAGTGCATTAAAGTGGATAAACCCACAACAAATGAATTATTGTCCTTTTGGCAAAAGTCTGCTTAGCACCAGTAGATATGCTAATAATGTAAACAGAAGGCTCAAGTAAATCTCAATTAAGTGTGTGCTTGTAACCTCATACACTTATACAGGTAGCCTACACAACAGGCTAATAATGTAAACAGAGGCCCCACTAAATCTCAATAAGTGTGTGCTTGTAACCTCATACACTTATACAGGTACACAACATATCCCAACGTCAACGCGTCACTGCACGTTGGTTGATTGCGTCACCGCGTCACTATTCGGCCTTGTTTTTACTCATTCCACCGAAGGCCGAATGTGGCTTTTTTTTGCCATATTCGGCCGAATATATTCGGTTACCGGTTAATCGGTGCATCCCTAATTTATTTACACACTAAATACAAAAAGGGAAAACAAAGGGCGGATAATAACCTAGACTAAACTTCAAACAAAACAGCACAATGGCATGACTATATACAAATAAACAAAAGATACTATTAATGGTAGAAAACAAACCAAAAACTTGCACAGAGGCATAAATAAAAAACAATGTTTTACGTGGCATGGTCAAAACAATCATCAGCGTGGTAAGGAAAGGTGGGTGCGTGGTCTTGAGGTAAATAGCAAGTAGGCAAGCACAAGCAAGTAGTGTGCAAGCACAAAAACAAAATTCCCAGGCTGAAGAACAGAAAACAAATGACTTAAATAGTGACTGTGATGAGGGGAAACAGGTGTGGGGCTGAGGGCAGGGGCGTGACTTGGAAAGCAGGTGGAAACTAATGAGTAACTATGGAAAACAACAAAACCAGGAAACAAGAGTCCAAAAACAAAACATAACATGATCAAACATAAACCCAGATTAACAGGCATGACAATAATATTATTATAGATCATTCATGTAAGAGACTAGACGTATAAGATTTCATGGGATTTGGCATTTAGGAGTGACAGATTGTTTGGTAAAGGTATAGCATGTTCTATATGTTATAGTTATTTGAATGACTCTTACCATAATATGTTATGTTAACATACCAGGCACCTTCTCAGTTGGTTATTTATGCCTCATATAACGTACACTTATTCAGCCTGTTGTTCACTATTCTTTATTTATTTTAAATTGCCTTTCAAATGTCTATTCTTGGTGTTGGGTTTCATCAAATAAATTCCCCCCCCAAAATGCGACTTATACTTCAGTGCGACTTTGGACGGGACTCTCGTTATTATATTGGATCCACTTTGGACTGGACTCTCACCGTTATGTTAGATCCACTATGGATTGGACTTTCACAATATCATGTTTGACCCGCTCGATTGTCCATTATCCATTGCTTTCGGTTTCCTGGGGGTGGGGGGTTTGCCCACATATGCAGTCCTCTCCAAGGTTTCTCATAGTCATCATTGTCACTGCCACCGACGTCCCACTGGGGTGAGTTTTTCCTTGCCCTTATGTGGGCTCTACCGAGGATGTCGTTGTGGTTTGTGCAGCCCTTTGAGACACTTGTGATTTAGGGCAGTGGTTCTCAACCTTTTTTCAGTGATGTACCCCCTGTGAACATTTTTTTAATTCAAGTACCCCCTAATCATAGCAAAGCATTTTTGGTTGAAAAAAAAGAGATAAAGAAGTAAAATACAGCACTATGTCATCAGTTTCTGATTTATTAAATTGTATAACAGTGCAAAATATTGCTCATTTGTAGTGGTCTTTCTTGAACTATTTGGAAAAAAAGATATAAAAATATCTAAAAACTTGTTGAAAAATAAACAAGTGACTCAATTATAAATAAAGATTTCTACACATAAAAGTAATCATCAACTTAAAGTGCCCTCTTTGGGGATTGTAATAGAGATCCATCTGGATTCATGAACTTAATTCTAAACATTTCTTCACAAAAAAGGAAATCTTTAAAGGGGAACATTATCACAATTTCAAAAGGGTTAAAAACAATAAAAATCAGTTCCCTGGGGCATGTTGTATTTTTTGAAGTTTTTTTCAAAATTTTACCGGTCTCCGAATATCCCTAAAAAAAGCTTTAAAGTGCTTGATTTTTGCTATTTGCGATGCGACTATCCATTTCCCTGTGACGTCACACAGTGCTGCCAATGTAAACAAACAATGGGAATACCACAGCAAGATATAGCGGCATTAGCTCGGATTCAGACTCGGATTTCAGCGACTTAAGCGATTCAACAGATTACGCATGTATTGAAACAGATGGTTGGAGTATGAAAGTATTGAAGAAGAAACTGAAGCTATTGAGCGAATAGCTATTGACGCTATTCATAGCCATAGCATGGCCTAATAGCTGCGTTAGCATCGCCGGTAAAATGTGCGGACCAAACGATCAGGACTTTCGCATCTTGTGACACTGGAGCAACTTAAATCCGTCGATTGGTAAGTGTTTTTTTCGCATTAAATGTGGGTGGAAGGAAACGTAATATAGTTGCAAATGCATCTGCAGGTTATCCATACATCTCTGTACCATGTCTGCTTTAGCACCGCCGGTAAATAGCATGTTAGCATCGATTAGCGTAGCATGTTAGCATCGATTAGCTGGCAGTCAACATCAACAAAACTCACCTTTGTGATTAATGTGACTTTATCGTTGCAAATGCATCTGCAGGTTATCCATACATCTCTGTGCCATGTCTGCTTTAGCACCGCCGGTAAAGAGCATGTTAGCATCGATTAGTGTAGCATGTTAGCATCGATTAACTGGCAGTCGCGACCAAATATGTCTGATTAGCAAATAAGTCAACATCAACAAAACTCACCTTTGGGATTTTGTTGAATTTATCGTTGCAAATGCATCTGCAGGTTATCCATACATCTCTGTGCCATGTCTGTCATCGCCGGTAAAATGTGGAGCCACTTTGGTACATTCAATGGGGGTCTGGCGGCAGACACTTTCCCATTTTTGGGCCAGTGGTGCAACTTGAATCCCTCCCTGTTAGTGTTGTTACACCCTCCGACAACACACCGACGAGGCATGATGTCTCCAAGGTTCCAAAAAATAGTCGAAAAAACGGAAAATAACAGAGCTGAGACCCGGTGTTTGTAATGGGTTGAAAATGAAAATGGCGGCAGTATTACCTCGGCGACGTCACATTCTGACGTCACCCCCTACAGAACAATAAACAGAAAGGCGTTTAACTCGCCAAAATTCACCCATTTAGAGTTCGGAAATCGCTTTAAAAAATATATGGTCTTTTTTCTGCACCATCAAGGTATATATTGACGCTTGCATAAGTCTGGTGATAATGTTCCCCTTTAACATCAATATTTATGGAACATGTCCACAAAAAATCCAGCTCTCAACACTGAATATTGCATTGTTGTATTTCTTTTCACAGTTTATGAACTTACATTCATATTTTGTTGAAGTATTATTCAATAAATCAAGGATTTTTGAATTGTTGCTATATTTAGAATATTTTCTAAATATTTTCAATCAATCAATCAATCAGTGTTTATTTATATAGCCCCAAATCACAAATGTCTCAAAGGACTGCACAAATCATTACGACTACAACATCCTCGGAAGAACCCACAAAAGGGCAAGGAAAACTCACACCCAGTGGGCAGGGAGAATTCACATCCAGTGGGACGCCAGTGACAATGCTGACTATGAGAAACCTTGGAGAGGACCTCAGATGTGGGCAACCCCCCCTCCTCTAGGGGACCGAAAGCAATGGATGTCGAGCGGGTCTAACATGATACTGTGAAAGTTCAATACATAAAAAATGTCACGTACCCCTTGGCATACCTTCAAGTACCCCCATTTGTGAACCACTGATTTAGGGCTCTGTGCATAAACATTGATTGATTAATATATGTTTTTTTCCTAATTTATTATGCATTTTCGGCAGGTGCGACTTATATTCCGAAAAATACGGTAATAATGTGTTGATTCCACGACTGTATATATATATCGGTATTGGTTGATAATTAAGAGTTGGACAATATCGGAATATCGGCAAAAAAGCCATTATCGTACATCTCTACATGTAACCAGAGGTGGGTAGTAACGCGCTACATTTACTCCGTTACATCTACTTGAGTAACTTTTGGGATAAATTGTACTTCTAAGAGTAGTTTTTATGTAACATACTTTTACTTTTACTTGAGTATATTTATAGAGAAGAAACGCTACTTTTACTCCGCTCCATTTATCTGCAATCAGGTCGCTACCCGCTACTTTTTTTTTTTATCGATCTCTTAATGCACGCTTTGTTTGTTTTGATTTTGTCAGACACGCATTCAAGGTAGGATCTAAGCATGCTTGCGTTTCACCAATCAAATGCAGTCCTTGGTGACGTTGGACCAATCAAACAGAGCCAGGTGGTCACGTGACCGTCACACGTAGAACCCGACCTGTTGAAAAACTTATTGGGGTGTTACCATTTAGTGGTCAATTGTACGGAATATGTACTGTACTGTGCAATCTACTAATACAAGTTTCAATCAATCAATCAATCAATGCCTACTGAGCCTATGGTGCTGTTAAGTTATTGTGGATCAATTTGCCTTAATTTTTATTTTATTTTAATGTATTATTATTTAGTATATATTATTGTTTTAGTTGCTTAAGAGATATTCCTGGCTCTGAATTTGCTCATTGCTATTTTTATGTTTTTGTGCATTATTTGTTGCCGTAATCATTAAACAAACAGGTTACTCATCAGTTACTCAGTACTTGAGTAGTTTTTTCACAACATACTTTTTACTTTTACTCAAGTAAATATTTGGGTGACTACTCCTTACTTTTACTTGAGTAATAAATCTCTAAAGTAACTGTACTCTTACTTGAGTACAATTTCTGGCTACTCTACCCACCTCTGCATGTAACATAAACGGAAGCATCAATAGCCCAACCACAATAAGCTCTGCTTCTTCCTACTCTTTTTCAGCATTGATGCATGTGTAACTTTTAAAAAAGTGGAACTTGTTTCAACATTTCCAGGAAAAATCAATCAATCCCGGCGAGCCAGGCCTGAACCTGGCGAAAGAATGCAAGGAGAGATGGACATGGAGGACACAAAGATGGCAGATGACCTATTTAGTTGACAAAAGGTGTGACGGGGAGGCCAGCGAACACAGTTGTATAAATTGGAAGGTGAGATAAACATGACATGTTGGGACTGATACAGAGACAGCGTGCCAGAATCCGTGACTTTGTGTAGCGGGGGGGGGGAAAAAAATGTATTATTGTTGGTGGTGAGGACTGCTTGACACCTCATTATAAATGAATGAGAGCTGTGTGCTCAAAGAAGCTGAAGCTCAGGGGAGAGAGAGACAGGAAAAAAGGGAAAGAACTCCCTCCTCTCTCTCAGTGGAGGCCGGCAGATGGACAGGTAGAAACAGGAAACCACACTGGAGTGATTCCATCTTTTTACCCCTTTCGTCTCTTTCCAAAACTTCCCCTAAGGCGGGTGGGAGGGGACCCTTTTTTTTTTTTTTTCTTTTTTTTTTAGAAGGCGATCCAAATTGGAGCGGCACCGACAGACAGGTGCGCTCAGAACCAGCGATAAACGTCAAAAATCGCCCCGAGAGGTGGCGAACTGAAGGCAGGCGACAAAATATGGAAAACGAGGCGTACGCGGGTGTGCCAGCGCCGGCGAAAGGCGCCTGCTGGCAGCTGTCGACTTCCATCTGACGGATGGGAGAAGACGAGAGGGATGGAGGTACAAGGGACGAGGAGGGAGGGGGTGGGGGCAAAGGTAAAACATGGAGAAGGCGAAATGGCGTAGTCTCATTCCAAGGGGACGGCGTCCCTTGAGACGGCAGTCAAGTCTGTCAGGAAGCATATTTCTACCCTGTTTGTTTGAAAAGTGAGCACGCGGAGGGAGGGGGTCTTTCTGTGATCCCACCCCACCAAAAGTAAATTAATCAAAAGACAAGAGGCCGGGTTGACAGCCCACGCGTGTCGCGCCATGCATATGCATCGATGCATTAAAATGCAACGGTACCATCAAGGTAAGACACATAACCTCCGACTAGGGCTGGGCGATACGGCCTTTTTTTTAATATCTCGATATTTTTAGGTCATATCGCGATACACCATTGGGGCAAAAAAGTATTTAGTCAGCCACCGATTGTGTAAGTTCTTCCACTTAAAATGATGACAGAGGTCTGTAATTTTCATAATAGGTACACTTCAACTGTGAGAGACAGAATGTGAAAAAAAAATCCAGGAATTCAAATAGTAGGAATTTTAAATAATTTATTTGTAAATTATGGTGGAAAATAAGTATTTAGATTAGATTAGATAGTACTTTATTTACTCCGTCAGGAAAATTACAATTTTCAGCACAATCCCATTCAAGATCAGACAAACATTACAGGGAGACAGAACAGGATCGCTGACGGGTCTGCCGGCTTCAATCAATCAATCAATGTTTACTTATATAGCCCTAAATCACTAGTGTCTCAAAGGGCTGCACAAACCACTACGACATCCTCGGTAGGCCCACATAAGGGCAAGGAAAACTCACACCCAGTGGGACGTCGGTGACAATGATGACTATGAGAACCTTGGAGAGGAGGAAAGCAATGGATGTCGAGCGGGTCTAACATGATACTGTGAAAGTTCAATCCATAATGGATCCAACACAGTCGCGAGAGTCCAGTCCAAAGCGGATCCAACACAGCAGCGAGAGTCCCGTTCACAGCGGAGCCAGCAGGAAACCATCCCAAGCGGAGGCGGATCAGCAGCGCAGAGATGCCCCCAGCCGATACACAGGCAAGCAGTACATGGCCACCGGATCGGACCGGACCCCCTCCACAAGGGAGAGTGGGACATTAAAGAAAAAGAAAAGAAACGGCAGATCAACTGGTCTAAAAAGGGAGTCTATTTAAAGGCTAGAGTATACAAATGAGTTTTAAGGTGAGACTTAAATGCTTCTACTGAGTGGCTTCCAGCGCCCCTTACAAAAAAAAGATGAGATACAGGTAAACAAGGGGGAATGGGAGAAAAAAATAGAAGATTAAAATAAAATAGAAAAATCGGTCTTAGCCTGGGCCCTGGAGAGGGGGTGCAGACTGAGGCCAAGGGAAAAAAACAACAACTCATAGCCATAGAACACATCCCTCTTCCATGTATGTAAGAGGGAAACATCAAACATCAAAGAACACAGAGGACATTAAAGACATTAAAGCAGCAGATACAACCAGACACTTCTACATACAGCTATGAATAAAAAGTAAAAAGAAACATATCCACTGTGGTGGCCTCTGCGGTGTTCCACGCCATCGTCCGCTGGGGTGGAGGGAGCATGGCCAGAGACAGGAGCAGACCCAACAAAGCAACCAAGACAGCTGACTCCACTCTTGGCCAGTGTCCAGTCCGCATGGATGAGCGAGGACACGTCCAAGGTGACTGAGGTGTCCCGACACCTGCTCACCCAGCCAAGACACCGCGAAGCCTCTCCGTCCCAGCGCTCAGTGCCAGCTCCGCAGCCCTGTCCCCTCATCCGCATCTCCTCCAGTCCCTCCAAACCGACTCCGGTGTGGCAGAGACCCAGCAGCTGGTCTCCATGGCCAAAAGGCTCCCGGGAGGCAGATCCAGAAGTCCACAAAAAAAGCACCACAGAGGTCACGAAAGTGACACCCCTTGTCACGCAGTACCAAAGGGTCTCGGACCAAAAGGCAAAAAAATATAATAAGACATGAAAACAAGAGGGAAACACAAAAGGATGACACAAGAGCACAGAGCTCCTGCCTACAGCAGCCACTACAGCACCGCCATCTTGGGGAAAAAATAAATAAATCCATCCATCCATCCATCCATTTTCTACCGCTTATTCCCTTTCGGGGTCGCGGGGGGCGCTGGCGCCTATCTCAGCTACAATAAATAAATAAATTTGGTCAAGCATTGAAAGCTCTCACTGATGGAAGGAAGTTTTGGCTCAAAATCTCACGATACATGGCCCCATTCATTCTTTCCTTAACACGGATCAATCGTCCTGTCCCCTTAGCAGGAAAACAGCCCCAAAGCATGATGTTTCCACCCCCAGGCTTCACAGTAGGTATGGTGTTCTTGGGATGCAACTCAGTATTCTTCTTCCTCCAAACACGACCAGTTGAGTTTATACCAAAAAGTTCTATTTTGGTTTCATCTGACCACATGACATTCTCCCAAGGCCGCAAGGCATACTGGGTGACACAGAGTACACTAATGGTTGTGATATAAACAATTTTAACACTCTTAGTAATATGCACCACACTTTGAAGCCACACCGATTAAGAACGACAAACACATGTCGGGAGAACATCCTCACAGTAACACAACATAAACGCAACACAACAAATACCCATAATCCTTTGTATGCATGACACTTCCTGACTATTTTATACACCCCAAACCCCGCCACATGCCCCCCGTGCGTCGGTAAGGTGGGCGGGGTTGGGGGCGCGGGGCTGTTAAATATATTCAGGAAGTGTCATGAATACAAAGGATTATGGGTATTAGTTGTGTTGCGTTTATGTTGTGTTACTGTGAGGATGTTCTCCCGAAATGTGTTTGTCAATCTTGTATTGTGTGGCTTCACAGCGTGGCCCATATTACTAAGTGTTAAAGTTGTTTCTATCACAACCATCAGTGTACTCTGTATCACCCAGTATGCCTTTCAATTTCATACATGTTGCTGGACCAACAATTGGTTCCTACATGTTGTTGAAGATGTCAAAGGCAATGGTTTCACAGCATATCCATATTCTTATCATCAGGATGAACGCTACTGAATAGTCGCGAGAACGTCAGCGGGTCCAATTGATTTCATTACTCTATGAAACAGGTTAAAATAGTTCTGTGAGTGGTAAAGGTGGCCAACCTCTGATGTATTTCAGCGGGCGGTTGGTGGGCGGGTAGGGTCTTAATAAAATGTTGGTTCGGGTGGGCGGCGGGTGGATGACGACTTTGGTGATGCGGATGCGGATGATATAATTGCCTATAGGCGCATCTCTAGCACCTACAGCTTGTTTTAAAATGTATTTGACAATCTTGTACTTTCTGTTTGGAAATGACATTTGTGCAACTGCTTAATAACTGTTTGATAAATATAGTTTTGGTCAATTCGCTCCATTTTGTCCTCAAAAGACGCCGAGATCATTATCCATGCGTTTGTTACGTCTCGTCTCGATTACTGTAACATATTATTTTCGGGTCTCCCCATGTCTAGCATTAAAAGATTACAGTTGGTACAAAATGCGGCTGCTAGACTTTTGACAAGAACAAGAAAGTTTGATCACATTACGCCTGTACTGGCTCACCTGCACTGGCTTCCTGTGCACTTAAGATGTGACTTTAAGGTTTTACTACTTACGTATAAAATACTACACGGTCTAGCTCCATCCTATCTTTCAAATTGTATTGTGCTATATGTCCCGGCAAGAAATCTGCGTTCAAAAGACTCCGGCTTATTAGTGATTCCTAGAGCCCAAAAAAAGTCTGCGGGCTATAGAGCGTTTTCCGTTCGGGCTCCAGTACTCTGGAATGCCCTCCCGGTAACAGTTTGAGATGCTACCTCAGTAGAAGCATTTAAGTCTCACCTTAAAACTCATCTGTATACTCTAGCCTTTAAATAGACCTCCTTTTTAGACCAGTTGATCTGCCGCTTCTTTTCTTTCTCCTATGTCCCCCCCTCCCTTGTGGAGGGGGTCCGGTCCGATAACCATGGATGAAGTACTGGCTGTCCAGAGTCGAGACCCAGGATGGACCGCTCGTCGGGACCCAGGATGGACCGCTCGCCTGTATCGGTTGGGGACATCTCTACGCTGCTGATCCGCCTCCGCTTGAGATGGTCTCCTGTGGACGGGACTCTCGCTGCTGTCTTGGATCCGCTTTGAACTGAACTCTCGCGGCTGTGTTGGAGCCACTATGGATTGAACTTTCACAGTATCATGTTAGACCCGCTCGACATCCATTGCTTTCGGTCCCCTAGAGGGGGTGGGGGGTTGCCCACATCTGAGGTCCTCTCCAAGGTTTCTCATAGTCAGCATTGTCACTGGCGTCCCACTGGATGTGAATTCTCCCTGCCCACTGGGTGTGAGTTTTGCTTGCCCTTTTGTGGGTTCTTCCGAGGATGTTGTAGTCGTAATGATTTGTGCAGTCCTTTGAGACATTTGTGATTTGGGGCTATATAAATAAACATTGATTGACTGATTGATTGAATTGACTTAGTTGTGATTTCTTTCTCTGCATGAAAGCTTAACATGAGCATAGATTAATGCAGTATAAACAAGAATGTTTTAATATAAACACATAGGATCATCATATTGTTGTGATTATTAGGGATGTCCCGATACAACTTTTTCACTTCCGATACGATACCGATATTGTAGCCTTGAGTATTTGCCGATACCGATATCAATACGATACGATATAGGCACGAATCATACATATATTTATTCCTTCTTTTGTTTTGTAGAATGTTAGAAAAGGCTTGATAAAGTGATGTTACTGTTACTGATGTTGTAGTGTTAAAACAGAAAACAATAGTCAGCAAGAGTAGGTATAGGAAAAACTGACCCATTTATTATTAACTAAATTGGTTACATAAATTTTAACCTTCAACGTAAGAGTATTACCTCAACAAATCCAATAAAAAAAAAATGTTATATTTAAAGTGCAAAATAACCACTAATACAAACATAATTATACAATTGAAAAGAATGAATTAGAAGACCCTGAAAAATAGCCTAAATAAATCCAATGAAAAAACAAAAAACGTTTTAAAGTGCAAACAATTCAAGTTCACTTCAGTTATTTTTTTACTGTCAGCATATGTTGGAAACAACTGTGGGCAGGGACAAAAACCACAAAAACAACACAATATTGTCCACTGTCCAACTGCTCTAAATTAAGAGTTCACAGCTCCAGTTTCACTGACTGACTATGCCCAAAACAATGTAGTAATTACTCTTAGTCTTCACTGAAGAATAGTGTAAACACAATAAACATATCACTCTAATAACAAGAGCATAAAACAAATAATAATCAGTCAGTGCTGACTACCCTTACTAATCCTCCTCCTCCTTCTCCACTTTCTGCAGTCCGAGCATAATGTGGAGATTTTTTTTTAAGAAGATAAGCATTTTGGCATGCTGTGAGTTAAAATACTTCCACACAGCCGACATCACTACACTTTGCTGAGCACACGCGTTGTCGTTGTTGTGATCACGTGGGCTGTGCATGCTGGATCAGAGACGCTCTTCTTCCGCGGCCGCCACCAACGTTAATTAAGGGGCATTGCCGCCACCTACTGTGTTGGAGTGTGATCAAACCAGTCACCTATTATAGAAGTGCTGCAGCGGCAAATGGACAGCTTATATCGGAGCGCTTATATCGGAGTTTTTAGATTCAGTCCGATAAAATCCGATATTCACTTTTTTGGCTAATATCGGACCGATTTCCGATATCAATATCGGATCGGGACATCCCTAGTGATTATATGCATCAAGTGTTGTGTATCGTGACATGGCCTAAAAATATCGGGATAATAATAAAAGACCATAAGCCCCCAGCCCTACATGGAATATGTCAACATTACCAAGAGGTAGTCGGCCAAATGCTTGAGTGGGTGCAGGCTGTGACTGTGCAAAAAAAAAAAAAGGTCACGAAATATGGCAGGGTTTGATTTTTTTCCCCGATCAGCGTAATTGTTTGTGTGCGGCACAAAAATGATCCAAACAAAAGCAACTCTTCAAGCCTTTCCATAATCAAACATACACAGTTGGAGTAGAGCTGATTCTTGTTTGGGCTTCAATACACCAAAACAACTGGGGTTTATTCAACTAAAATAGCTCAGCAGGGCATCATTTATGGCACTTGGTCTTTGTTTTTTGTTTTTTTCCGTCTTGAATTTAACGAAAGTTGCAGACTGCTCATACTTGGGACGAGTGCCCGATTCGGTGACGAAAAACAAACGTTAGTTTTTGTGAATGCGGAGCGGGGGGGGGGGGAACTTTTCTCTCCAACCCCCACAGATCGTTTTGATGAAAACACGAACAACACATTCTAAATATTTGACATGTTTTGACTTTTTGCATGTTGTGTGATCTAAAACCCCCTTTGTTTGCTTGCCAAAGCCAGGCTCCAGCAACACAATTCTCCCTCTAAAGTCTGTGTGGGGAAGAAAGAAAAAAAAATCCTCAAAACGACAATAAACACCACAGTAGTGCTGGAAGCGTACATTCATTGCGGAGCAAAAAAATAAAATAAAACAACTGCAAAGCAAATTAGGAGTAGACCTACTCATGACGGCAATAATGCAATGAAAAATTGATGAATACATCTCCAGTTTCCGAGGTTGCAACGGGCAAAATAAGCAACTAAAAGTGTACTTTGGTCACTCTGAGCTGTTCAGGGGCTTCACGGTGGGAGAAGGGGTTAGTACGTCTGCCTCACAATACGAAGTTCCTGCAGTCCTGGGTTCAAATCCAGGCTCGGGATCTTTCTGTGTGGAGTTTGCATGTTCTCCCCGTGAATGCGTGGGTTCCCTCCGGGTACCCCGGCTTCCTCCCACTTCCAAAGACATGCACCTGGGGATAGGTTGATTGGCAACACTAAATTAGCCCTAGTGTGTGAATGTGAGTGTGAATGTTGTCTGTCTATCTGTGTTGGCCCTGCGATGAGGTGGCGACTTGTCCAGGGTGTACCCCGCCTTCCGCCCGATTGTAGCTGAGATAGGCGCCAGCGCCCCCCGCGACCCCGAAAGGGAATAAGTGGTAGAAAATGGATGGATGGAGCTGTTCAGCCCACCGTGTTAATTTTGTTAACCAAACATTTTCATCTTAGTTAAAATTTTAGTACCACTGATAGTCACACTCACACTAGGTGTGTTGAAATTACCCTCAGTATTTGACCCATCTGCTTGTTCCACCTCCTGGGAGGTGAGGGGAGCAGTGAGCAGCAGCGGTGGACACGCCCGGGAATCATTTTGGTGATTTAACCCCCAATTCCAACCCTTATCGTCAACTATGTCTATAACGAATGACAAAATGAATTGACAATTTTTTCGACGAACAGAAACAAGACGAACATGTTGACAGAGACGTAATCCAATCATATTTAACGTTATCTTTAGGCGGCTGGGACAAGATAGGAATCTACAAACCCTGTTTCCATATGATTTGGGAAATTGTGTTAGATGTAAATATAAACTGAATACAATGATTTGCAAATCCTTTTCAACCCGCGCTGCTGATCTGCCTCCACTCGGGATGGTTTCCTACTGGCTCCGCCGTGAACGGGACTATCGCTGCTGTGTCGGATCCGCTTTGAACTGGACTCTCGCGACTGTGTGGATCCATTATGGATTGAACTTTCACAGTATCATGTTAGACCCGCTCGACATCCATCGCTTTCCTCCTCTCCAAGGTTCTCATAGTCATCATTGTCACCAACGTTCCACTGGGTGTGAGTTTTCCTTGCCCTTATGTGGGCCTACCGAGGATGTCTTAGTGGTTTGTGTTGTGGTTTGTGCAGCCCTTTGAGACACTAGTGATTTAGGGCTATATAAGTAAACATTGATTGATTGATTGATTGAACCCATATTCAGTTGAATATGCTACAAAGACAACATATTTGATGTTCAAACTGATAAACTTTTTCTTGTGTGCAAATAATCATTAACTTTAGAATTTGATGCCAGCAACACGTGACAAAAAAGTTGGGAAAGGTGGCAATAAATACCGATAAAGTTGAGAAATGCTCATCACACACTTATATGGAACATCCCACAGGTGTGCAGGCTAATTGGGAACAGGTGCTATAATTGGGTATGAAAGCAGCTTCCATGAAATGCTAAGTAATTCACAAACAAGGATGGAGCGAAAGTCACCAATTTGTAAGCAAATTGTCGAACAGTTTTAGAACAACATTTCTCAACAAGCTATTGCAAGGAATTTAGGGATTTTACCATCTACGGTCCGTAAAATGATCTAAAGGTTCAGAGAATCTGGAGAAATCACTGCAGGTAAGCGATGATATTACGGACCTTTGACCCCTCAGGCGGTACTGCATCAAAAACCGACAACAGTGTGTAAAGGATATCACCACATGGGCTCAGGAACACTTCATAGAATCACTGTCAGCAACTACAATTGGTCGCTACATCTGTAAGTGCAAGTTAAAACGCTACTATGCAAAGCAAAACCTATTTATCAACAACAGCAAGGAACGCCGCTGGCTTCTCTGGGCCCGAGCTCATCTAAGATGGACTGATGCAAAGTGGAAAAGTGTTCTGTGGTCTGACGAGTCCACATTTCAAATTATATTTGGAAACTGTGGACGTGGTGTCCTCCGGAACAAAGAGAAAAATAAACATCCGGATTGTTATAGGCGCAAAGTTCAAAAACCAGCATCTGTGATGGTATGAGGGTGCATTAGTGCCCAAGGCATGGGTAACTTACACATCTGTGAAGGCACCATTAATGCTGAAAAGTACATACAGGTTTTGGAGCAACATATGTTGTCATCCAAGCAACGTTATCATGAACACCCCTGCATATTTCAGCAAGACAATGTCAAGCCATGTGTTACAACAGCATGGTTTCGTAGTAAAAGAGTGCGGGTACTTTCCTGGCCCGCCTGCAGTCCACACTTGTCTCCCATTGAAAATGTGTGGCGCATTATGAAGCGTAAAATACGACAACAAGACCCCGGACTGTTAAACGACGAAAGCTCTACATAAAACGAGAATGGGAAAGAATTCCACTTTCAAAGCTTCAACAATTAGTTTCCTCAGTTCCCAAACGTTTATTGAGTGTTGTTAAAAGAAAATGTGATGTAACACAGTGGTGAACATGCCCTTTCCCAACTACTTTGGCACATGTTGCAGCCATGAAATTCTAAATTAATTATTTGCAAAAAAAAAAAAAAAATGTTTATGAGTTTGAACATCAAATATGTTGTCTGAATATGGGTTGAAAATGATCTGCAAATCATTGTATTCCATTTATATTTACATCTAACACAATTTCCCAACTCATATGGAAATGGGGTTTGTGTCAAATTTCAGCAGCATGTGGGAGAGGGGCAGGGGTACCGCATTTTTCGGACTATAAGTCGCAGTTTTTTTCATAAACTTATACTCAGGAGCGACTTATGTGTGAAATTATTAACACATTACCGTAAAATATCAATATTATTTAGCTCATTCACGTAAGAGACTAGACGTATAAGATTTCATGGGATTTAGCGATTAGGAGTGACAGATTGTTTAGTAAACTTATAGCATGTTCTATATGTTATAGTTATTTGAATGACTCTTACCATAATATGTTAGGTTAACATACCAGGCACCTTCTCAGTTGGTTATTTATGCCTCATATAACGTACACTTATTCAGCCTGTTGTTCACTATTCTTTGTTTATTTTAAATTGCCTTTCAAATGTCTATTCTTGGTGTTGGGTTTTATGAAATACATTTCCCCTAAAAATGCGACTTATACAAGGTTTTTTTTCCTTCTTTATTATGCATTTTCGGCAGGTGCGACTTATACTCCGGAGCGACTTATACTCCGAAAAATACGGTACATAAATTAAAGATCCATCAATAATCGATTTTTAATCGAATCGTAGCTCCTGAATCGTAACCGTAATTGAATCGTGAGGTGCCTCGAGATTCCCAACTCCAGTAATAATTATAACTGCAACAAAACTCCCAATGATATCACCCTTTTAAATTAAAATGAAAGTAAAACGTTATCCTAACGCTGGGCGATATATCAATATACTCGATATATCGTGGGTTTGTCTCTGTGCGATATAGAAAATGACTATATCGTGATATTCGAGTATACGTTCTCACGCAGTTGCTTTTAGTTGCGGGCATTACACTACAGCAGGGGTCACCAACGCGGTGCCCGCCGGCGCCAGTTCGCCCGTAAGGACCAGATGAGTCGCCCGCTGGCCTGTTCTAAAAAATAGCTCAAATAGCAGCACTTACCAGTGAGCTGCCTCTATTTAGTTAAATTGTATTTATTTACTAGCAAGCTGGTCTCGCTTTGCTTGACATATTTAATTCTAAGAGAGACAAAACTCAAATAGAATTTGAAAATCCAAGAAAATATTTGAAAGACTTGGTCTTCACTTCAAATAAATTAATTTATTTTTTACTTTTGCTTCTTATAACTTTCAGAAAGACAATTTTCCAGAAAAAATACAACCTTAAAAATGATTTTAGGATTTTTAAACACATATACCTTTTAAATTCCTTCCTCTCCTTTCCTGACAATTTAAATCAATGTTCAAGTACATTCCCTTATTTCAAACGCCAACGGGACGGACGTCTTTATGTTGATTAACATTCCACGGAGGGGGAGGAGGTGGAACTCACAGATACTTTCCTTCACCTTCTTGCCCTCTTTTCCAACCCCTCTTTTTACCCCGTCCACTGCTTCCTTTTCAGAAACTCTCTTTCACTCTTATTATACAGACGATATTTCTTCCATTTTCTTTTATTGTGTCGTCGCTACATCGTTCTGCCTTCGTTTTTTAATCAGGTGTTCGGTGTGCATTGCGAAGGCAGCAAGTAAAATTTTTTGGGACATAATTGACCAAAACAGAATGACAGTTGACAGCGAGTTAGCATACGTACCACCATCAGTGACAAAAGATGAGTAATTACACTTAATTTGTTTTCTCCTTGGTACCCAGAATTTGACCAAAAAAAAAAAAAAAAGAGGACAAGGTGTTTCATTAACTACTTCACACCTTCACAGCTCAATTAGGACCTGTGATTCATGCACAGCTGCAACCTCGCTCTGCCATGTCGGAGCTTCTCACGGCCTCTGGCGTGTGGTGGCACGCCGCCAAAGATGTAAAGCGTCTGTAATGTGCACGAGGTAAAGGATTTTCTTCATATAATATAAACTTTTTCCACATATAGTATATATATATAATATATACACATATATATATATGTATACATATATACATACATACATATATACACATATACAAACCCTGTTTCCATATGAGTTGGGAAATTGTGTTAGATGTAAATATAAACAGAATACAATGATTTGCAAATCCTTTTCAACCCATATTCAGTTGAATGCACTACAAAGACAAGATATTTGATGTTCAAACTCATAACCTTTTAATTTTTTTTTTTTTGCAAATAATAATTAACTTAGAATTTCATGGCTGCAACACGTGCCAAAGTAGTTGGGAAAGGGCATGTTCACCACTGTGTTACATCACCTTTTCTTTTAACAACACTCAATAAACGTTTGGGAACTCAGGAAACTAATTGTTGAAGCTTTGAAAGTGGAATTCTTTCCCATTCTTGTTTTATGTAGAGCTTCAGTCGTTCAACAGTCCGGGGTCTCCGCTGTCGTGTTTTACGCTTCATAATGCGCCACACATTTTTGATGGGAGACAGGTCTGGACTGCAGGCGGGCCAGGCATGTACCCGCACTCTTTTTTTTATGAAGCCACGGTTGTTGTAATACGTGCTGAATGTGGCTTGGCATAGTCTTGCTGAAATAAGCAGGGGTGTCCATGAAAAAGACGGCGCTTAGATGGCAACATATGTTGTTCCAAAACCTGTATGTACCTTTCAGCATTAATGGTGCCTTCACAGATGTGTAAGTTACCCATGCCTTGGGCACTAATGCACCCCCATACCATCACAGATGCTGGCTTTTGAACTGTGCGTCGATAACAGTCTGGATGGTCCGCTTCCCCTTTGGTCCGGATGACACGATGTCGAATATTTCCAAAAACAATTTGAAATGTAGACTCGTCAGACCACATAACACTTTTCCACTTTGCATCAGTCCATCTTAGATGATCTCAGGCCCAGAGAAGCCGGCGGCGTTTCTGGATGTTGTTGATAAATGGCTTTCGCTTTGCATTATAGAGCTTTATTTTGCACTTACAGATGTAGCGACAAACTGTATTTATTGAGAGTGGTTTTCTGAAATGTTCCTGAGCCCATGTGGTGATATCCTTTAGAGATTGATGTCGGTTTTTGATACAGTGCCGTCCGAGGGATTGAATGTCACGGTCATTCAATGTTGGTTTCCGGCCATGCCGCTTACGTGGAGTGATTTCTCCAGATTCTCTTAACCTTTTGATGATATTATGGACCGTAGATGTTGAAATCCCTGCAATTGCACTTTGAGAAACGTTGTTCTTAAACTGTTTGACTATTTTCTCACGCAGTTGTGGACAAAGGGGTGTACCTCGCCCCCTACTTGCTTGTGAAAGACTGAGCATTTTTTGGGAAGCTGTTTTTATACCCAATCATGGCACCCACCTGTTCCCAATTAGCCTGCACACCTGTGGGATGTTCCAAATAAGTGTTTGATGAGCATTCCTCAACTTTATCAGTATTTATTGCCACCTTTCCCAACTTCTTTGTAACGTGTTGCTGGCATCAAATTCTAAAGTTAATGATTATTTGCAAAAATATATGTGATTGAAAAATTCTGCTTTAGCCTATTTTAAATGCTTTGGGCATCTGTAAAGAAAACAGTAATTAGGTTTTCTTAAACATTCAAGATCAGAATCTGGTTTCCTATCCAAAAGTAGGCATGCAGTGAGAAATAAACAACAATTCCCCCAAGCTTGTCAGACGTGTATAAAAGGTTGAATACCTGCCTCGAAAACAGGTGGTGAGTCATAGAGCACGGCTTTTCTTCGGGACAAAAAAAAAAACTAAGTGCAAAGAGCGTAAAAGGCTTGATTTATTACTTAAGGGAGTGAAACAAATCAACAACAGAATAATAAAAGAGACCAGGCGACAGAACGGGCCAATGTGCGAACAAAGAGGGCAACATATTTGTGTGTTTTGTCTCGGTGAGGAGGCGGAATAACGCTGAGAAGGGACGCGATTCCCAATGACCTGAAAACTAGCGAGCCCGCCTTTAGAAAAACAGAGAATGTCAGTGAACACAACAACCAGGTGCAGATTACTGGAAGGCTTTGTTGTGAGGCAATGCAGGAAAGAGGAGACGGGCGGACGAGAAAAAGAACGAGATCAAGTTTGCGGGATCACGCCCCTGCGGGACACAAAAACTTGTCTCTTTCTGACTGCAGCGGATTCCCTTTCTCTTGTCGTCTTTTCATTCAGTTGCCAACCCCCTCCCCGCAGTGCCCCCTTCCTGCTTCTTTTTTTTTAATACACTCCGTCTCTTCGTCTTTCCTTTCTTTTAGCGCTCCGCTCTCTCCGTGATGAGTGACTGATGAATGAAGTGGCTCTTTGAAGTCAAGAGTCACAGCGGCGGCCGGTCAAGCGTTAAGCGATGCCGGACAAAAGACGGCGGCGAGAGAGAGAGAGAGAGAGAGGGGGGATGTAAGGGGAGGAGACGGGGTTGGGGGTATATTCAACAAGGGAAAATATCAAACAGGGAACATCCATGAAGTCAGTGAGGGACAGCAGAGAGAACCCGGCAAAGGGTTGGCGAGGGCTTGTCCGCGATTTTGCACGAGTTGCCTGAGAGTATTTGCATTGTGGCGCTCGACATGCAAAATGGCAGAAAAAAAAAATCATGCAAAGAGAGGGGAAACAAAATAACACACAACAGCCCGAGTCTTGCCTGCCCGGCTTTCTGGAACGGGGCCCTTGATGGGCTGCAGGGCGACCGCCTGGAGCGCCTTTGTGGGGCTTCACATGTCTCCCACAGTTCTTTGTCGTGAGCGTCAAAATCGATACAAGGCTTCTGGCGAGCATTTTGAAAACCACATTCCAACACGGCCACCAACCAGCCAGACCGTCTTAATCACTTCTCGCGGTCTTTTTTTGTCGTCGTCTGAATGCATTTGCCTTTCGATGTTGTCATTGTTCTCGGAGCAGCGCTTCCAAGCATTCGTTTACTCGTGGCGGCCCGCCATAAATACAATGGGACCGCCACAGATACAATTCTCCATGTTAACATATTTTTTATGCAGAGGCTTATTTTCAAACTTCTTACTTTTAAAGTGAGACTAAGAAGGTCCATGAGAAGTACACGCACCTTTAAATAGACTCCCTTTTTAGACCAGTTGATCTGCCATTTCTTTTCTTTTTCTCCTATGTCCCATTCTCCCTTGTGGAGGGGTCCGGTCCGATGGCAATGGATGACGTACTGGCTGTCCAGAGTCGGGACCCAGGATGCACCGCTCGTCCAGAGTCGGGACCCAGGATGGACCGCTCGTCCAGAGTCGGGACCCTGGATGGACCGCTCGTCCAGAGTCGGGACCCAGGATGGACCGCTTGCCTGTGTATCGGCTCGGGACATCTCTGCGCTGCTGATCCGCCTCCGCTTGGGATGGTTTCTTGCTGGCTCCGCTGCTGCTGTGTTGGATCCGCTTTGGACTGGACTCTCACCTTAAAACTCATTTGTATACTCTAGCCTTTAAATAGACTCCCTTTTTAGACCAGTTGATCTGCCGTTTCTTTTCTTTTTCTTCTATGTCCCACTCTCCCTTGTGGAGGGGGTCCGGTCCGATCCGGTGGCCATGTACTGCTTGCCTGTGTATCGGCTGGGGACATCTCTGCGCTGCTGATCCGCCTCCGCTTGGGATGGTTTCCTGCTGGCTCCGCTGTGAACGGGACTCGCGCTGCTGTGTTGGATCCGCTTTGGACTGGACTCTCGCGACTGTGTTGGATCCATTGTGGATTGAACTTTCTCAGTATCATGTTAGACCCGCTCGACATCCGTTGCTTTCCTCCTCTCTAAGGTTCTCATAGTCATTATTGTCACCGACGTCCCACTGGGTGTGAGTTTTCCTTGCCCTTATGTGGGCCTACCGAGGATGTCGTGGTGGTTTGTGCAGCCC
The DNA here is from genome assembly GCF_033978795.1 of Nerophis ophidion. Taxonomy (NCBI): domain Eukaryota; kingdom Metazoa; phylum Chordata; class Actinopteri; order Syngnathiformes; family Syngnathidae; genus Nerophis; species Nerophis ophidion. Next base: position 78,253,080 of record NC_084613.1, read on the forward strand.
TTTGAGACACTAGTGATTTAGGGCTATATAAGTAAACATTGATTGATTGATTGAGCTAGGTTGGATCCACTACGGATTGAACTTTCTCCAAGGTTCTCATAGTCATCATTGTCACCGACGTCCCACTGGGTGTGAGTTTTCCTTGCCCTTAAGTGGGCCTACCGAGGATGTCGTAGTGGTTTGTGTTGTGGTTTGTGCAGCCCTTTGAGACACTAGTAATTTAGGGCTATATAAGTAAACATTGATTGTCTTGGCCAAATATGCAAATTTGACAACATTTAAAAGGGAACATTATCACAATTTCTGAATGGTTAAAACCAATATAAATCAGTTCCCGGTGGCTTGTTTTATATTTCGAAGTTTTTCTCAAAATTCTACCCATCACGCAATATACCGAAAAACGGCTACTAAGTGCCTGATTTACACCATCGTTATATCCACCCGTCTATTGTCCTGTGACGTCACAGCGTGAAGCCACCAGAAGCAAAGATGGCGGATAGCGCAGAAAGGTATAGCATAGTAGCTCGGATTCATATTAGCGAATCGATGCTAACATGCTATTTAGGCTAGCTGTATGTACATTTGTAGCTATATTTGCATCCAGCCTTTCCCTCCACCCACATTTAATGCCAAACAAACACTTACTAATCGACAGATTTAAGTTGCTCCAGTGGTCAAAAGACGCAATCATTGGTTAGAAGGCGATCGGCGAATAGCTTCAATAGCTATTCGCTCCTAGCTTCAGTTTCTTCTTCAATTTCATTTTCGCTATCTGCCTCCACACTCCAACCATCCGTTTCAATACATGCGTAATCTGATGAATCGCTTAAGCCGCTGAAATCCGAGTCTGAATCCGAGCTAATGTCGGTATATATTGCTGTTCTATCCGCCATGTTTGTTTGTATTGGCATCACTATGTGACGTCACCGGAAAATGGACGGGTTGATTTACAGATAGCGAAAATCAGACACTTTAAAGACTTTTTTTGGGATATTTCATGATGGGTAACATTTAGGCTAGCTGTATGTACATTTGTAGCTATATTTGCATCCAGCCTTTCCCTCCACCCACATTTAATGCCAAACAAACACTTACTAATCGACAGATTTAAGTTGCTCCAGTGGTCAAAAGACGCAATCATTGGTTAGAAGGCGATCGGCGAATAGCTTCAATAGCTATTCGCTCCTAGCTTCAGTTTCTTCTTCAATTTCATTTTCGCTATCTGCCTCCACACTCCAACCATCCGTTTCAATACATGCGTAATCTGATGAATCGCTTAAGCCGCTGAAATCCGAGTCTGAATCCGAGCTAATGTCGGTATATATTGCTGTTCTATCCGCCATGTTTGTTTGTATTGGCATCACTATGTGACGTCACAGGAAAATGGACGGGTGGATTTACAGATACCGAAAATCAGGCACTTTAAAGCCTTTTTTCGGGATATTCCATGATGGGTAAAATTTGGAAAAAAACTTTGAAAAATAAAATAAGCCACTGGGAACTGATTTTTATTGGTTTTAACCCTTCTGAAATGGTGATAATGTTCCCCTTTAAATCGCCAAATTCACCCTTTTAGAGTTCGGAAATCGGGTAAAAAAACATATGGTCTTTTTTTCTGCAACATCAAGGTATATATTGACGCTTACATAGTGAAGTGAAGTGAATTATATTTATATAGCCCTTTTCTCGAGTGACTCAAAGCGCTTTACATAGTGAAACCCAATATCGAAGTTACATTTAAACCAGTGTGGGTGGCACTGGGAGCAGGTGGGTAAAGCGTCTTGCCCAAGGACACAACGGCAGTAACTAGGATGGCACAAGCGGGAATTGAACCTGCAACCCTCGAGTTGCTGCCACGGCCACTCTACCAACCGAGCTAGGCCGCCCCAGACATAGGTCGGGTGATAATGTTCCTCTTTAATGATTTTTCCATGTTCCTGAACTAACAAAAACAAATAAAAAGCTACTTTTTGTAATACTCTGAACTAGGGATTGTACCTTTCACATTTGAACCGATACGGTGCCAATGACCAGTACCAATTCCCCACACTCACTGAGGCACTCGCTAAACATGCCTCTGGTACTTGCATGTGCCATCACTTCACAGCACATAAAACACTGCACTTTTGGACCAAGCTTGTTCACACAATTCCTAAGGGATGCTTTGGCAATGGCGTGACCGGGGAGGTGTTCTTGTTCCCCTTGTGTCATTGCGGTGACTCAGATAGCTGTCACAATCATCACACCGTCCTTTTTTTTTTTTTTTCTGCTTCAAAGTGACTCCATCACATCTAAGAACATTTTGATGTGCTTTTGCTTGCTCCAGATATATTTAAAAAGCCTTTTGCCCCCAGGGTTGTTTCCTTGAAAGTTGTGTTAGCAACCACGATGCAGTTGTGGTCGATGTCTGGGAATGAGACCAGTCTCACGTAATTTGGAAATAGACATCGAGGCAGGCCGCTGATTTGATTAGATTAGATTAGATTAGATAGTACTTTATTTATTCCGTCAGGAGAGTTCCTTCAGGAAAATTAGAATTTTCAGCACAATCCCATTCAAGATCAGACAAACATTAAAGGGAGACAGAACAGGATCGCTGACGGGTCTGCCGGCTTCCAGCGCCCCTTACAAAAAAAGATGAGATACAGGTAAACAAGGGGGGGAGAAAAAAATAGAAGATTAAAATAAAATAAAAAAATCGGTCTTAGCCTGGGCCCTGGAGAGGGGGTGCAGACTGAGGCCAAGGGAAAAAAACAACTCATAGCCATAGTACACATCCCTCTTACATGTGTGTAAGAGGGAGACATCAAACACCAAAGAACACATAGGACATTAAAGAAATTAAAGCAGCAGATACAACCAGACACTTCTACATACAGCTATGGATAAAAAGTAAGAGAAACATATCCACTCTGGCGGCCTCTGCGGTGTTCCACGCCATCGTCCGCTGGGATGGAGGGAGCATGGCCAGAGACAGGAGCAGACCCAACAAAGCAACCAAGACAGCCGACTCCACTCTCGGCCAGTGTCCAGTCCGACGACTTCATTGGGATTGCTAGGATATCAAAATGCCACGGCCTCCTGACACCCCTTCTCAACTGTCTATGAGACATCAAGGCTTGGTTAGCCCAACATGTTTATGACGTCACCCATGCTGCCGCTAGGTGACGTCATACGCAAATACGGTATTAGCTTTCACTGCTCTGCTGATGACACCCAACTCTACATGCCCCTAAAGCTGACCAACACGCCGGATTGTAGTCATTTGGAAGCGTGTCTTAATGAAATTAAACAATGGATGTCCGCTAATTTTTTGCAACTTAACGCCAAAAAAACGGAAATGCTGATTATCGGTCCTGCTAGACACCGACCTCTATTTAATAATACAACTTTAACATTTGACAACCAAATAATAAAACAAGGTGACTCGGTAAAAAATCTGGGTATTATCTTCGACCCAACTCTCTCCTTTGAGTCACACATTAAAAGCGTTACTAAAACGGCCTTCTTTCATGTCCGTAATATCGCTAAAATTCGCTCCATTTTGTCCACTAAAATAGGATAACGTTAACATTATCTTAATTCACATCTTGCAAGCACTTGTTTATTAGACAGACCTGCAAACTCTACAGTGGTGTAGGCTACGAGATACCGTTGACGTTATCAGACACATACAAAAAGGCTAACGTTAACGTTACTGTTAGCCACTTAGGTAACGTCATTATTGCAGTCCTAGTTGACATAAGACAGGGGTCGGGAACCTTCATGGCCGAGAGAGCCAAAAAGCCAAATATTTTAGAATTTATTTCCGTAAGAGCCATATAATATTTTTTTTAACACTGAACACAACTAAACGCGTGCATTTTTAAGTAAGACCAACATTTCTAGAGTATAATAGGTCTGTTATTATTTGTAACAACATTGTTATTCTGAAGCTAACTGTGGAGGGGGCGTGGCCTGTGGGCCTGCAGTGAACTGAGGTGTGCCAGGACCGGCCTCTAAATCAGCGACAGGTGTGTAGACGGCCCACCTGGGCCTTGTTATCTAATCACCTGTCACTCTGTTATAAGCAGCAGCCAGGAGGAGAGACGGGGTTGGGGCTGGGGCTGGAGCCAGAGCGCGAGCGAAAACGAAAGAGGAAAATACAATTGCTGGAAAGCAACTGAGGGACTTATTGAAAAATAAAACAATATTGTAACCCTGAAACAGGCTCTCATGTCGGTGCTTGGTGGTCTGAAGAACACCCAGGAGGGCAAGCCCCGCACTAACCAATAATAAATAAATAACTTCTTACCATTAACACAACTTCTTGAACAGGTGCGGATGGATGGATTAAAAATGCATGAGAATGTTTTATATTTTGAACATTATTTTTAACACTGTGATTACAAGTGGAATTATTCATTACTTATCGTGTTAAGCAATGCCAGCTCAGATTTATCCGAGAGCCAGATGCAGTCATCAAAAGAGCCACATCTGGCTCCCGAGCCATAGGTTCCCTACCCCTGACATAAAAGGTAACGTTATTTCAGCCCGAAGGCTACAAGTGAGCAGATATGGAAATTAACAGGAAACCATTAACTGTCACTGGGACTGCAGGTTGAAACAGAAAAAGAGGGTTGTGCTTCATCATCTCTGTCGCTGCTTCCCCAAGACACCTTTCTCTAACCTTCAGGTTATGTACGGCCTGGACATGTTTCAACATGTTTGTTGTGCTGCTCACCTTAGAGCAAAGCGAAGCCTGGCAATAACTGCAGATATCTGTTTCCTCGTCGAATTTCTTAGTTAAGTGAAGCCATGCCTTGGAGCGTTTTTTTCCCTGTCCATTGTTGTTGATGCTTCTGTATCTGCGGCCGAATGACTGAGCTACGTCATTTCCTGTGACGTCCCACGGGACATTTCCTGTGACAAGGGATTTGTTCCCAGTGATTCGAATAAAGAACTAGAGATGTCCGATAATATCGACCGATAAATGCTTTAAAACGTAATATCGGAAATTATTGGTATCGGTTTTAAAAAAAGGAAAATTTATGTCTTATTAAAACACCGCTGTGTACACGGACGTAAAAATACAGAGTGCCAATAAACCTTGAAGGCACTGCCTTTGCATGCCGGCCCAGTCACATAATATCTACGGCTTTTCAAACACAAGTGAATGCAAGACATACTTGGTCAACAGCCATACAGGTCACACTGAGGGTGGCCGTATAAACAACTTTAACACTGTTACAAATATGCGCCGCACTGTGAACCCACACCTAACAAGAATGACAAACACATTTTGGGAGAACATCCACACCGTAACACAACATAAACACAACAGAACGGATACTCAGAAACCCTTGCAGCACTAAGTCTTCCGGGACGTTACAATACACACCCCCGCCCACCTCAACCTCCTCATGCTCTCTCAGGGAGAGCCTGTCCCAAGGTGGTCTTAAACGGAGGGGGTCTTAAACGACTAGTGTGTGTGTGTGTGGACACGGATAAGGTTAGGTGGGATTTACCCTGGATAACCTTATCCGGCTTAGTATAAATGGGGCCTAAATAAATATTTGTTATCCTAATTGGTATAGTTCAGGGGTTTGCAACTCAAAACGTTGAAGGAGCCACATTGGAAAAAAAATGCAATAAACAAATCTGTCTGTGAAGTGAAGTGAAGTGAATTATATTTATATAGCGCCTTTTCTCTAGTGACTCAAAGCGCTTTACATAGTGAAACCCAATATCTAAGTTACATTTAAACCAGTGTGGGTGGCACTGGGAGCAGCTGAGTAAAGTGTCTTGCCCAAGGACACAACGGCAGTGACTAGGATGGCGGAAGCGGGAATCGAACCTGCAATCCTCAAGTTGCCGGCACGGCCGCTCTACCAACCAAGCCAAACCGCCCCGTCTGGAGCCGCGAAAAATGAAAAGCCATATAAAAGTCTTACAATTAAGTCAACAAATTAAGTTAAGTGTCTATGTTAGCTATAATAGCCTACTATCAAAATGATAATGTGTCGCAGGCTGAAGCAAATCTTCGTTGACAGAACTGTTAAAATTTTATATTTATTCTACACATTTTTTCAACGTTAGAAACCATTAGTAAATCAGAGGCTACTCAGAAGGTGAGATAACTTCTGGAAATGACAAAAAGCAATAGATGTGTGTGTCCAAATTAAAGGAAACGGCAGGTTGTCTTCCTTTGATAGATTTATTACAATCTTTGGCAAGCTGGGTAATGTTTGCTGTGGTCTGGAACAACACGGTACACAAATACCTATCTGAAATGCAGCCAATATTACATACAGATAACATGCCATGAGACATGCAAATATAAATTATATACAGAGGACATAAGTAAAGGATAATAAATAAGCTCAAATATACCTACAAATGAGGCATAATGATGCAATATGTACATACAGCTAGCCTAAATAGCACGTTAGCATTGATTACCTTGCAGTCATGCACTGACCAAATATATCTGATTAGCCCTCCAACAAGTCAATAGCATCAACAAAGCGCACCTTTGTGCATTCATCCATCCATCCATTTCCTACCGCTTATTCCCTTTCGGGGTCGCGGGGGGCGCTGGCGCCTATCTCAGCTACAATCGGGCGGAAGGCGGGGTACACCCTGGACAAGTCGCCACCTCATCGCAGGGCCAACACAGATAGACAGACAACATTCACACTCACATTCACACACTAGGGGCCAATTTTAGGGTTGCCAATCAACCTATCCCCAGGTGCATGTCTTTGGAAGTGGGAGGAAGCCGGAGTACCCACGCATTCACGGGGAGAACATGCAAACTCCACACAGAAAGATCCAGAGCCTTGGGATTGAACCCAGGACTGCAGGACCTTCGTATTGTGAGGCAGACACACTAACCCCTTCTGCCACCGTGAAGTCATGCACAGCATAAAACATTTGGTGGACAAAATGAGACAAAGACGAAGTGGTAGATTTTACATGTAAACAAACTGTCCCTGTCACCGTCCACACTATGGTGGGTTCAAGAACTGTCGAAATTAGTAGGACATATCGATGTTCACCAAATACTCTCATCAGAGAAGCATACACACAAACATATTAAACAGTGGGATTTCTAACAATTGGGAAGGTTTGTGTCATGTTTGTCCTCACACAAAAAACATACTAAAACAAAAATATTATTTCCCTCCCCCATTTTTTTTCCATTTTCAATCTTTTTTTGAAAATGCTCCAAGTAGCCACTGAAGAGCCGCGGGTTGCTGACCCCCGGTATAGTTTCTAATTGGTTGGTAGAGAGGCCGTGCCAGCAACTTGAGGGTTGCAGGTTCGAGCCCCGCTTCCGCCATCCTAGTCACTGCCGTTGTGTCCTTGGGCAAGACACTTTACCCACCTGCTCCCGGTGCCACCCACACTGGTTTAAATGTAAAAATTAGATATTGGGTTTCACTATGTAATGCGCTTTGAGTCACTAGAGAAAAAGCGCTATATTCTACACATTTGTTCAACGTTAGAAAACCATTAGTAAATCAGAGGCTACTCAGAAGGTGAGATAACTTTAGGAAATGACAAAAAGCAATAGATGTGTGTGTCCAAGTTAAAGGAAACGGCAGGTTGTCTTCCTTTGATAGATTTATTACAATCTTTGGCAAGCTGGGTAATGTTTGCTGTGGTCTGGAACAACATGGCACACAAACAATTATCTGAAATGCAGCCAATATTACAAACAGATAAGATTTAGGGACGGCATGGCGTAGTGGGTAGAGCGGCCGTGCCAGAAACCTGAGGGTTGCAGGTTCGCTTCCCACCTATTAACATCCAAATCGCTGCCGTTGTGTCCTTGGGCAGGACACTTCACCCTTTGCCGCTCACACCGGTGAATGATTGATGAATGAATGATTGGTGGTGGTCGGAGGGGCCGTAGGCGCAAACTGGCAGCCACGCTTCCGTCAGTCTACCCCAGGGCAGCTTACCACCACCAGGTGTGAATGAATGATGGGTTCCCACTTCTCTGTGAGCGCTTTGAGTATCTAACAATAGAAAAGCGCGATATAAATCTAATCCATCCATCCATCCATTTCTACCGCTTATTCCCTTTCGGGGTCGCGGGGGGCGCTGGCGCCTATCTCAGCTACAATCGGGCGGAAGGCGGGGTACACCCTGGACAAGTCGCCACCTCATCGCAGGGCCAACACAGATAGACAGACAACATTCACACACTAGGGCCAATTTAGTGTTGCCAATCAACCTATCCCCAGGTGCATGTCTTTGGAAGTGGGAGGAAGCCGGAGTACCCGGAGGGAACCCACGCATTCACGGGGAGGACATGCAAACTCCACACAGAAAGATCCTAAGTGAGGCAGACGCACTAACCGCTTCTGCCACCGTGAAGCCATCTAATCCCTTATTATCATTATTATTATATAAATATAATTCACTTTACATCACGGTATTGTTCACCAATCTTTCGTGTAAACTCAAATTCAGAATCCTCACTAATAACACTATCTGGTGTTTAAGAAAAATAAACAAAAACAGGCATGTGGCTCAGCATGAGCGCTGGATGAATGGGAATTAGCCTCGGCGTGTTTGGGCTACAACACACACACACACACACACACACACACACACACACACACACACACACACACACACACACACACACACACACACACACACACACACACACACACACACAAGGCTTTCAGATGATGGATCCTACATTGGCTCTGGAAAATGGCTTCTCGTTCTCTGTGGGAAGGGGTTTTCCTTTCCTATTAAAACTGAAAATAGACCATCTTATGTGCTTGTTAGGGCAACCCGCAGAAAATTCTGAAAGATTCATACGGTATAATCTTTATCGATTCGGTGTAGGAGTTGTTCTGATTTAGTCGCTGGGAAAGCATTTTCTCTTCCACAAAAAAAAAAAAAAAAGAGAAGAGGTTTGTTTTCTTTTTTTTTTTGGTAGACAATACAAAGCTGTCGACACATACAAATCGAGGCTACAATACCTTTGGTGGTAGACCATGGGTGTCAAACTCCGGCCCGCGGGCCAAATTTGGTCCGCCGTGTAATTTCATTTGGCCCTTGAGGCAATAACAAATTAACATTAGAGCTGGCCCGCCGGTATTATAAGATAGATAGATAGATAGTACTTTATTTATTCCGTCAGGAAAATTACAATTTTCAGCACAATCCCATTCAAAATCAGACAAACATTACAGGGAGACAGAACAGGATCGCTGACGGTCTGCCGGCTTCCAGCGCCCCTTACAAAAAAGATGACATACAGGTAAACAAGGGGGGGAAGAAAAAAATAGAAGATTAAAATAAAATAAAAAAATCGGTCTTAGCTTAGGCCCTGGAGTGGGGGTGCAGACTGAGGCCAAGGGAAAAAAAATAATTATAAGGCGGCGGTGACGCTGTAACACCGCATTCACTCATACTTGCCAACCCTCCCGAGGTTCAGTGCCCCTCCAGAGAATTTCCCGGGGCAACCGTTCTCTCGATTTCCACCCAGACAACAATATTGGGGGCGTGCCTTGTAGGCACTCTCTTTAGCGTCCTCTACATTCTGTCGTCACGTCCGCTTTTCCTCCATACAAACAGCGTGCCAGCCAAGCCACATAATATACGCGGGTTGTGCATACACACAAAGAGAATGTAAGGCATACTTGGTCAACAGCCATACAGGTCACACTAAGGATGGCCGTATAAACAACTTTAACACTTACAAATATGTGCCAGACTGTGAACCCACACCAAACAAGAACGACAAACACATTTCGGGAGAACAACAGCACCGTAACACAACATAAACACAACACAACAAATACCCAGAACCCCTTGCAGCACTAATTCTTCTGGGACGCTACAATATACGCCCCCCCCCAACTCCACCCACCTCATTGTTATTTTGTTTTCAAATTTATCAGCCTGTGGAAAAAGTTAATGTTGATACTTAACTCAGAAAGCTGCAAATAGAAAAGAGGCATTAAATGTTTTATTTAAATTGTATTTAATATACCATTGATGTTTTTGTTTTTGTTTTTTGAAAGTTGATTTTGCACTGTTAAGTTATATAAGCGTTGCTTGTTCCATATTCAGTGTTAAAGCAAATCAGTGGAGCAAACTGAGCAATAATTAACAATTTATTCATGCACTTTCTCTTGCTACTTCAAGGCTTGAAAGTTTTATTCATTCATTATTGTTATTTTATTTTCAAATGTATTATTAGCCTGTGGAAAAATTTCATTTTGATATTTACCTCAGAAGGCTGCAAGTAGAAAAGAGGCATTCAGTTTTTATTAAAATTTTATTTGACATGCCATTGATATGTTGAGTTATTATTATTTGAAGCTCAATTTTGCATGTCACTATAAAGTTATATAAGCCTTGCTTGTTCAATATTTAATGCAAAACGTGTTTGGGTCCCTATTAAAAGGTTCATTTGTTCAACCTTGGCCCGCGGCTTTGTTCAGTTTTAAATTTTGGCCCACTCTGTATTTGAGTTTGACACCCCTGTGGTAGACAATCATTTTCTAAATGATACAGATAGCATTGCATGGAAATGTGACGACACCGAGATCGCGCATTCTAAGGTTACGCTGCAATTATTGGAACATTTGTATTGTTTCTCCTCAGAGAGTGGAGTCCTTGTTTTGAGAGAAACCTTGGCTGTCTGGTAGAGATGCGCGGTTTGCGGTCTCATCCGCGGAGTCGGGCGGTTGACATGACGAATAAATAGATTTTAATTAGGCGGTTGAACCATCCAGAATATTTGATATACATGGTTCTGGGATTGGTATCCTTTGCCATTCAAAGAGCCATTTAAGACCCGTGTCATAAAGCGAAGAAGTCAATAGGAGACGCTATTATTTTCTTGGATGACTGCCGGCAGTCACCCAGATAATAAGTATTAGTGCGTGCTATGAAGCCATTGGCTTTGTCGCCTTCTACATCATGCTGCGATCTGCTTATCAATCCAGCATCATGTTGTGTGTGGCTTCTGCGGCAACACGCACACGACTGCGAGGCATACTGGGTGACTAAGAGTACACTAATGGTTGTGATATAAACAATTTTAACACGCTTAGTAATATGCGCCACGCTGTGAAGCCACACCAATTAAGAACGACGAACACATTTCGGGAGAACATCCTCACAGTAACACAACATAAACGCAACACAACAAATACCCATAATCCTTTGTATTCATGACACTTCCTGACTATTTTATACACTCCAAACTCCTCCACTTGGGGAAGGGTATCCTCCCCAACCCAGAGATGGCACTCCACCCTTTTTACGGGCGAGAACCATGGACTCGGACTTGGAGGTGCTGATTCTCATCCCAGTCGCCTCACATCGGCCCCTTCTTCACCACAACGGATCGATACAGTGTCCGTATTACTGAAGACGCCGCACCGATCCGCCTGTCGATCTCACGATCCACTCTTCCCTCACTCGTGAACAAGACTCCAAGGTACTTGAACTCCTCTACTAAGGGTAGGGTCTCCTCCCCAACCCGGAGATGGCACCCCAGCCTTTTCCGGGGGAGAACCATGGACTCTGACTTGGAGGTGCTGATTCTCATCCCAGTCGCCTCACAATCGGCTCCTTCTTCACCACAACGGATCGATACAGCGTCCGTATTACAGAAGACGCCACACCAATCCCACGATCCACTCTTCCCTCACTCGTGAACAAGACTCCGAGGTACTTGAACTCCTCTACTTAGGGCAGGGTCTCCTCCCCAACCCGGAGATGGCACCCTACCCTTTTCCGGGCGAGAACCATGGACTCGGACTTGGAGGTGCTGATTCTAATCCCAGTCGCCTCACACTCGGCCCCTTCTTCACCACAACGGATCGATACAGTGTCCGTATTACTGAAGACGCCGCACCGATCCGCCTGTCGATCTCACGATCCACTCTTCCCTCACTCGTAAACAAGACTCCAAGGTACTTTAACTCCTCTACTAAGGGTAGGGTCTCCTCCCCAACCCGGAGATGGCACCCCAGCCTTTTCCGGGCGAGAACCATGGACTCGGACTTGGAGGTGCTGATTCTCATCCCAGTCGCCTCACACTCGGCTCTTTCTTCACCACAACGGATCGATACAGCGTCCGTATTACAGAAGACGCCACACCAATCCCACGATCCACTCTTCCCTCACTCGTTAACAAGACTCTGAGGTACTTGAACTCCTCTACTTGGGGCAGGGTCTCCTCCCCAACCCGGAGATGGCACCCCACCCTTTTCAGGGCGAGTACCATGAACTCGGACTTGGAGGTGCTGATTCTCATCCCAGTCGCCTCACACTCGGCTCTTTCTTCACCACAACGGATCGATACAGCGTCCGTATTACAGAAGACGCCACACCAATCTCACGATCCACTCTTCCCTCACTCGTGAACAAGACTCCGAGGTACTTGAACTCCTCTACTTGGGGCGGGGTCTTCTCCCCAACCCGGAGATGGCACTCCACCCTTTTTACGGGTGAGAACCATGGACTCGGACTTGGAGGTGCTGATTCTCATCCCAGTCGCCTCACACTCGGCCCCTTCTTCACCACAACAGATCGATACAGTGTCCGCATTACTGAAGACGCCGCACCGATCCGCCTGTCGATCTCACGATCCACTCTTCCCTCACTCGTGAACAGGACTCAAAGGTACTTGAACTCCTCTACTAAGGGTAGGGTCTCCTCCCCAACCCGGAGATGGCACTCCACCTATTTCCGGGCGAGAACCGGAGGTGCTGATTCTCATCCCAGTCGCTTCACACTCGGCTGCGAACCGATCCAGTGAGAGTTGAAGATCTTGGCCAGATGAAGCCACCAGAATCATATCATCTGCAAAAAGCAGAGACCAAATCCTGCAGCCACCAAAGCAGATCACCAAAACGCCCTGACTTAAAAGTTATGAACAGAATCGGTGACAATGGGCAGCCTTGGGGTAGTCCAACCCTCACTGGAAACAGGTCCGACTTAAGTCATCCTTATATTAGTTTGGCAGTCACCAGAAGTCTGGCACATCCTTCCTTTATTTTTTGGCTAGTTGCAAAAAGAGGGACGGGAAGATGACGTGTCTCCATCATACACTTCCCCGAGGGCCAGCAGGAGATGACTTCACTCCCGCGCTTATCTCAATCTCACATCAAATCAGATCACTTGGGGATAAAAGCACTTCCTGGCACATCACTTCCTCTCTATGGAGGAAGATGACACACGCTGAGAACCCAAAATGACAGCAGCAATGGCGGCCATGGCGGTAATGGTGCATGGACGAGGCGCTTTTTGACAGTGTGACAGGAAACGAAAAAAGCAGTAAGGGAGGGAGGACAGAATGGGCGATCAGTAGAGGAGGATCTCATGGGAGGGACAAAGAGGTGAAGACGCTCTAAGAATAGTATAACTGGATTAGCGTCAACAATGACCCTCATTCAACAATGTGACACTCATTTGCTCTGATCTACTGCTCTCACGGTGCATTTACACCTTGACATCCTATGGAACTTTCTACACCAAACATGCAAATCAAAAAGGACAAGATGCAGACCTACAAATAAAATAACTGAAAACCGTAACCTGCATTCCAGACTAGTAGACAGCACTGTTACTGTTCATCGTGGTGGTTTGTGCAGCCCTTTGAGACACTAGTGATTTAGGGCTATATAAGTAAACATTGATTGATTGATTGATTGATTGATTTATTTATTTGTTCTCTATAAACCTTCATATGGGGCAGCACGGTGGTAGAGGGGTTAGTGCGTATGCCTCACAATATGAAGGTCCTGGGTTCGATCCTGCGCTCGGGATATTTCTGTGTGGATTTTGCATGTTCTCCCCGTGACTGCGTGGGTTCCCTCTGAGTAGTCCGGCTTCCTCCCACTCCCAAAGACATGCACCTGGGGATAGCTTGATTGGCAACACTAAATTGGTGGGGTTCAAGAGTACACCACAGTGAAATGTTTTTTTTTCCATACACTTCAGATATTACGTACAGTGGGCTCCAAACACTAGTTGCAGAATCTAATACCCTAAATACAAAAAATACAAAAATTTGAATACGGTATTTCCTTGAATTGCCGCCGGGGCGCTAATTCATTTACAACTTCTTCTCACCCCTGCGCTTACCAAAGGCATGCAGTAAAAATTTGAGTGTGATGTAAGGATACCATCATCCATCCATCCATTTCCTACCGCTTATTCCCTTTCGGGGTCGCGGGGGGCGCTGGCGCCTATCTCAGCTACAATTGGGCGGAAGGCGGGGTACACCCTGGACAAGTCGCCACCTCATCGCAGGGCCAACACAGATAGACAGACAACATTCACACTCACATTCACACACTAGGGCCAATTTAGTGTTGCCAATCAACCTATCCCCAGGTGCATGTCTTTGGAAGTGGGAGGAAGCCGGAGTACCCCGAGGGAACCCACGCATTCACGGGGAGAACATGCAAACTCCACACAGAAAGATCCCAAGCCTGGATTTGAACCCAGGACTGCAGGACCTTTGTATTGTGAGGCAGACGCACTAACCCCTCTGCCACCGTGAAGCCCGGATACCATCCTGAAAAGCACATTTAATAAAAAACACGTTATGGTCTTACCTTTATGTAACCCATGTGTCAAATACATACATACAGTTGTGATCAAAATTATTCAACCCCCACACAATTTGGGTGTTTTAGCAAGTTGGACATTTATTCCGTATTTCGTTTATAGTCATATCAAATAACGATGTGTCAAATAGACAAATGCAACTTAAATTGTAACACTGTATTTTACCATCCATCCATCCATCCATCCATCCATCTTCTTCCGCTTATCCGAGGTCGGGTCGCGGGGGCAGCAGCCTAAGCAGTGAAGCCCAGACTTGCCTCTCCCCAGCCACTTCGTCTAGCTCTTCCCGGGGGATCCCGAGGCGTTCCCAGGCCAGCCGGGAGACATAGTCTTCCCAACGTGTCCTGGGTCTTCCCCGTGGCCTCCTACCGGTTGGACGTGCCCTAAACACCTCCTTCGGGAGGCGTTCGGGTGGCATCCTGACCAGATGCCCGAACCCCCTCATCTGGCTCCTCTCGATGTGAAGGAGCAGCGGCTTTACTTTGAGCTCCTCCCGGATGGCAGAGCTTCTCACCCTATCTCTAAGGGAGAGCCCCGCCACACGTCGGAGGAAACTCATTTCGGCCGCTTCTACCCGTGATCTTATCCTTTCGGTCATGACCCAAAGCTCATGATCATAGGTGAGGATGGGAACGTGGATCGACCGGTAAATTGAGAGCTTTGCCTTCCGGCTCAGCTCCTTCTTCACCACAACAGATCGGTACAACGTCCGCATTACTGAAGACGCCGCACCGACCCGCCTGTCGATCTCACGATCCACTCTTCCCCCACTCGTGAACAAGACTCCTAGGTACTTGAACTCCTCCACTTGGGGCAGGGTCTCCTCCCCAACCCGGAGATGGCACTCCACCCTTGTCCGGGAGAGAACCATGGACTCGGATTTGGAGGTGCTGATTCTCATTCTGTATTTTACAAAATACCAAAAAAGGACATTTTTCTTAATATCTCATTGACAAAATGATTCAACCCCCTAGTTCCATGCATCTTTAGTACTTAGTAGAACACCCTTTGGCAGTAATGACATCCTTCAAAGGTGATACATAAGCGGACACAAGCTTCTTGCAACCATCTACAGGTATTTTAGCCCATTCCTCTTGGGCAAAGGCCTCCAGTTCATTCATATTCTTGGGCTTGCGTGCTGCAACTGCCTTCTTCAAGTCCCACCACAGGTTTTCTATAGGATCTAGGTCTGGCGACTGTGAAGGCCACTCCAGAGTCTTCCAGCCCTTCTTCTGCAACCACTCTGATGTTGATTTGGAGGTATGCTTGGGATCCTTGTCCTGTTGGAAGGTCCAACGTCTCCCAAGCCTCAGTTTCGTCACTGACTTCATGACATTTGCAGCTAATATATCCTGCTAGGAAATAGAATTCATAATGCCTTGAACGTGCTGGAGATTCCCGGTACCTGAGGCAGAGAAACAGCCCCAGAGCATGATTGACCCCCCACCATGCTTAACAGTAGGCAAGGTGTTCTTCTCTTTGTAAGCTTCATTTTTTCTCCTCCAGACATAACGTTGATTCATAGGCCCAAAGATTTCCAGTTTTGTCTCATCACTCCATAAAACAGTTTCCCCAAAACCTTTGGGGTTTGTCCAGATGATTTTTGGAATACTGGAGTCTATTTTTTCTTGTGCCTGGTAGTCAGAAGTGGGGTGCGCCTGGGAGTTCTGGCATGGAGGCCTTCATCTCGTAGTGCACGCCTTATTGTCTGGGACAAAACCTGCGTTCCCCCCTCTGCAATGTCCTATTGTAGTTCCTCAGCTGTTACCCGGGGGTTTTTCACCACTGTACACACACAGCATCCTCTTTCTACCACGCCCAGGTAGTGTTTCCACTGTGCCTTTAGCTTTAAACTTGCAAATTATGCTCCCAACTGTGTCTCTTGGAATGTGTAATGTCTTTGCTATTTTCTTATATCCATATCCTTTCTTATGAAGATAAATTACCTCCTCTCTTGACTTCTTTGACCACTCCCTGGACTTCACCATGTTGCAAATACACCATTGACAATCTACAAGAAGCTGAGCGTCACAGTCTTTTTGAATCAGTTTAATAGTTGCTCGTTATGGTTCTAATCACATCCACAGGTGTTTTCAACACCTGATTGAAAATACCTTATCCCAATTCTGTTCTTAAGAGTTATGATCTTCAAGGGGTTGAATAATTTTGTCAATGAGATATTAAGAGAAATAAATAAATAAATAAATGATAAATGGGTTGTACTTGTATAGCGCTTTTCTACCTTCAAGGTACTCAAAGCGCTTTGACACTACTTCCACATTTACCCGTTCACACACACATTCACACACTGATGGAGGGAGCTGCCATGCAAGGCGCTAACCAGCACCCATCAGGAGCAAGGGTGAAGTGTCTTGCTCAAGGACACAACTGACGTGACGAGGTTGGTACTAGGTGGGGATTGGACCAGGGACCTTCGGGTTGCACACGTCCACTCTTTCACCGCGCCACGCCGTCCCAACAAATTGATGCCATGGCACTGCATCAAAGTACTGACATTTTCTACTACAGCTGTAATTCTTAATTTTTTGTTTTTGTTGGCCTCCAACCCCAGAAAGAAAAAAAAACATTACATCCCCCTGACCCCACCTTTGTGCCTTCACGCACAGCATTAAAAGTTTGGTGTACAAAAAAGGAGTGGCATAAAACACCTCAAAGTCGGACAAAGTTGTACATGTAAACAAACTACGGTGAGTTCATGGACACTGTTTGGTATTTTACAAATTATCATGTTGTAATTCAAGTTGCATTTGTCTATTTAATGCATCTTTATTTGATATGACTATAAACAGAACACGGAATAAATGTCCAACTTGCTTAAACACCAAAATTGTGTGGGGGTTGAATAATTTTAATCACAACGGTACATTTGTGGAGACTATTAGGCTCTTGCCTTTCTATTTACTCTTTGCTCTCTTCTTAGCCACGTGACTGCCACGGTCCAATCAGCTGTAGTTGTATGCCGGAAGCAGGAAGTGACAGGTATGCTCTTGCTCTTGCTTACTGTTCTTTGTAGCATACCGGTTTTCAATAGCTTGGACCTTAAATCCTACTGAATAGCTCTTAATATTCTTCTCTTAATGCAATTTCAAATTACCGGTATTGAAAATGATGACAAGGGGGAAGTGTCACTCATGACGTCACGAGTTTGACCCGGCAGTAATTCAAAGCAGGCGCATACTATATGCCCGGCGGCAATTCAAGGAAATACGGTAGCTCTGATGTACATTATTTACAAGACTATTAAGTTGCACAATAAGTCCCAGTAGTTATGGTAGAAGTATCAGTACAAGTAGAAGTACATAAGTCAAATACAGAACCAGTGCAATATCAATTAGTATAACACTATATACAGTATAGGAAGCAACAAATATGAAGGTGTCTACAGTTCTTTGGCAGTTGAGTAGTATGAACAAAGGTAATGGAACAGTAAGACTTCTTTCTACTCTTCTTTTTACATTAGTCATACATAAGTCATTGAATGAAGAGTATTGTAGTCCGGTAATTATAGTGGTAAATAAAATGATTCTTGTATGTGCGGTTTTGTGCAATTGTGATAAGTGTTAATCACTGCAGTTGAGCAACCTGATGGCTTGGGGATAGAAGTCCCTCCTGAGTCTCTCAGTGTTGGCCATGAGACTCCGGTAGCAGTGAGAAGAGGCAGTTGCTTGGGTGGCTAGAGTCCCTCACACAATCCTCTTGGCCTTGGATCTACACCGCCTGGTGTAAGATGTTGCAGATGGTTGGGAGCACACCTCCGGCTGATCTGGCCACATTCCCATACCAGGAGGTGATGTTTCCAGGCATGATACTCTCTGTTGTACATGAGTAGAAGTTTCTGAGGATCTTGTGGTTTAGCTTCAATCAATCAGTCAATCAATCAATCAATGTATAGCCCTAAACCACAAGTGTGTCAAAGGGCTGCACAAGTCCACAACGACATCTGCGGTACAGAGCCCACAAAAGAGTAAGGAAAAACTCACCCCAGTGGGACGTCGGTGACAAAGACACATACAGCACTTACGGTTAACCTTGACCTGCGGTCCATTTCTCAAAGATGTCCATGTGTAACGGAAACAACAATTCCGATTCCTACTGTTACACGACAGAGAAGCAGCCCGAAGGAGACGCCGCTCTCCAAGGTAAATGCTGTACAACATTATATCACTAATAAGACTCCGGCTTATTAGTGATTCCTAGAGCCCAAAAAAAGTCTGCGGGCTATAGAGCGTTTTCCGTTCGGGCTCCAGTACTCTGGAATGCCATCCCGGTAACAGTTCGAGATGCTACCTCAGTAGAAGCATTTAAGTCTCACCTTAAAACTCATCTGTATACTCTAGCCTTTAAATAGACCTCCTTTTTAGACCAGTTGATCTGCCGCTTCTTTTCTTTCTCCTATGTCCCCCCCTCCCTTGTGGAGGGGGTCCGGTCCGATGACCATGGATGAAGTACTGGCTGTCCAGAGTCGAGACCCAGGATGGACCGCTCGTCGGGACCCAGGATGGACCGCTCGCCTGTATCGGTTGGGGACATCTCTACGCTGCTGATCCGCCTCCGCTTGAGATGGTTTCCTGTGGACGGGACTCTCGCTGCTGTCTTGGATCCGCTTGAACTGAACTCTCGCGGCTGTGTTGGAGCCACTATGGATTGAACTTTCACAGTATCATGTTAGACCCGCTCGACATCCATTGCTTTCGGTCCTCTAGAGGGGGGGGGGGGGGGGGGGGGGGGGGGTTGCCCACATCTGAGGTCCTCTCCAAGGTTTCTCATAGTCAGCATTGTCACTGGCGTCCCACTGGATGTGAATTCTCCCTGCCCACTGGGTGTGAGTTTTCCTTGCCCTTTTGTGGGTTCTTCAGAGGATGTTGTAGTCGTAATGATTTGTGCAGTCCTTTGAGACATTTGTGATTTGGGGCTATATAAATAAACATTGATTGATTGATTGATTACATTACTTCATAAAACTACTGCAGTTTTTTGCAATACATTCTATTCTACACATCCATTCTCATCCTGTCAATGGGAGAAGACGCAAAGAGAAAGGCTCTGCGTTTGCTACCGGGGTTTTTGATAAATTTGAAGATTTTTGACTAATGATTTGTCTGGCATATTCAAACTGATCTTGGTCTGGGAGGAGACATTGATTCACTGACACAAAACCAGTTGGAAGAGCCGTTAGCCTTTAGCCAAAAGCCTCCAGCGCAATTCAAAGTGCTTGCCTAGCAACCAGAAGCTACGGCGAGAGTTTGAAGCTGTTTTAAAGTGCTTCAGACAACAGAAAGTGATATAAGTTGACATGCCGACACCTCAAGCTGATCTCTGAACGGCACAAGGTACGAAATTGTTGAAATAAACAAGTTCAAAGTGCCGCAAGTCGTTAAAGAAGCAACTGCCATTAGCAAGCTGATACGAGAGTCTGACGTCAGCTAGATGCTGCGATGTCAAAATCTAAAAGAAAAACTCAAATCCTGAAACCTTAGGTGTCATCTGAATCAAACGATTCTCTAGACACAGGACACAAGGGGAAGAAAGATTTGATGTTGGACACAAGACATGATGGGAAGCCAGACTTGATGCTAAAAAAAAAAATAGTCGATGACATAAAAAAATGCATGATTGGATTACAAAGCAGACCTGGAAAGAGTAATAAAAAAACTTAAAGAAGATCACAAAGCAGACCTGAAAAGAGTAACAAGAGATGCTAGAGACAAGGTCAGAGAAAAGCACTTACAGAATACAAAGACGATCTGAGAAGTCTGCAGGAAAATATAGAAAGTCTGCAAACTCAGAATACAAACATAAGAAGGGATTTCCAGACGTAAGGCTAAAAAAAATTGTCTCTGACATAAAAAAAAATGCATGATTGGATGACAAAGCAGACCTGGAAAGAGTAATAAAAAAACTTAAAGAAGATCACAAAGCAGACCTGAAAAGAGTAACAAGAGATGCTAGAGACAAGATCAGAGAAAAGCACTTACAGAATACAAAGACGATCTGAGAAGTCTGCAGGAAAATATAAAAAGTCTGCAAACTCAGAATACAAACATTAGAAGGAATTTCCAGACTTAAGGCTAGAAGAAATAGTGGATGACATAAAAACATGCATGATTGGATCACAAAGCAGACCTGGAAAGAGTAATAAAAAAACTTAAAGAAGATCACAAAGCAGACCTGAAAAGAGTAACAAGAGATGGTACAGAAGATCAGAGAAAAGCACTTACAGAATACAAAGGCGATCTGAGAAGTCTGCAGGAAAATATAGAAAGTCTGCAAACTCAGAATGCAAACATAAGAAGGGATTTCCAGACTTAAGGCTAAAAAAAAATTGTCCACGACATAAAAAAAAAAGCATGATTGGGTCACAAAGCAGACCTGGAAAGAATAATAAAAAAAACTTAAAGAAAATCACAAAGCAGACCTGAAAAGAGTAACAAGAGATGCTGGAGGAGATCAAAGGAAAGCACTTACAGAATACAAAGGCGATCTGAGAAGTCTGCAGGAAAATATAGAAAGTCTGCAAACTCAGAATACAAAAATAAGAAGAGATTTCCAGGAAATGTGTCAAAAAGTGAAGATTCTCCAAGAGGAAATTATTGCAGAGAAACGAGACAGGAATATGCTGAAGAATATCATAAATGAAATGGATCAGGATTAACGAATAAATTAAATCAAAGTGACAGGGCACCAAATTAAACCAAGATCCTACGCGGAAGCTGTGAATAATAAAGGAGAACCAAATAAAATGGATGTTGCCTCAGCAGAACAGCAAGTAGTCAACGTTCTGCTATCAAAGGAACTTGAAATCAACATTAATACCATCGAAACATGCATCCTACTGAATGGAAGAAACAACATTACTACGCTCATTTTTTGTGGAACTCGTTTAAGGGGAACATTATCACAATTTCAAAAGGGTTAAAAACAACAAAAATCAGTTTCCAGTGGCTTGTTGTATTTTTTGAATTTTTTTTCAAAATTTTACCGGTCTCGGAATATCCCTTAATAAAGCTTTAAAGTGCCTTATTTTCGCTCTCTGTGAAGACACTGGCCATTTCCCTGTGACGTCACACAGTGCTGCCAATGTAAACAAACAATGGGAATACCACAACAAGATATAGCGACATTAGCTCGGATTCAAACTCGGATTTCAGCGACCTAAGCGATTCAACAGATTATGCATGTATTTATTTGGAGTATGAAAATATTGAAGAAGAAACTGAAGCTATTGACGCTATTCATAGCCATAGCATGGCCGAATAGCTGCGTTAGCATCGCCGGTAAAATGTGCGGACCAAACGATCAGGACTTTCGCATCTTTTGACACTGGAGCAACTTAAATCCGTTGATTGGTAAGTGTTTTTTTTCGCATTAAATGTGGGTGGAAGGAAACGTAATATAGTTGCAAATGCATCTACAGGTTATCCATACATCTCTGTACCATGTCTGCTTTAGCACCGCCGGTAAATAGCATGTTAGCATCGATTAGCGTAGCATGTTAGCATCGATTAGCTGGCAGTCAACATCAACAAAACTCACCTTTGTGATTTCGTTGACTATCGTTGCAAATGCATCTGCAGGTTATCCATACATCTCTGTGCCATGTCTGCTTTAGCACCGCCGGTAAAATGTGGAGACACTCTGGCACATTCAATGGGAGTCTGGCGGCAGGACACTTTGGCATCTTCGGGCCAGTGGTGCAACTTGAATCCCTCCCTGTTAGTGTTGTTACACCCTCCGACAACACACCGTCGAGGCATGATGTCTCCAAGGTTCCAAAAAATAGTAAAAAAACGGAAAATAACAGAGCTGAGACCCGGTGTTTGTAATGTGTTGAAAATGAAAAGGGCGGGTGTGTTACCTCGGCGACGTCACATTCTGACGTCATCGCGATAAGCAGAAAGGCGTTTAATTCGCCAAAATTCACCCATTTAGAGTTCGGAAATCGGTTAAAAAAATATATGGTCTTTTTTCTGCACCATCAAGGTATATATTGACGCTTACATAGGTCTGGTGAGAATGTTCCCCTTTAATAGAAAATCTAAAAGGGCATTGCTAAAACAGGGAAATAAACTGAAGAATACATGTGTGGATGAATGAGCACCTTACAAAATGTAAAGCTGAAATCGCCAAGAAAGCACGAGACCTGAGAAAGCAGGGACAAATCAGGGAACTTGGGAGTGCCAACTGTAAAATCTATATAAAGCTGACAGGAAGTCCAGAAGCAAGAGTAATTTGTTGTCCATGACATCAAAGACCTGGACAAATATTAAAGTTGACAGTGCTTCCACTTTAACGATGATAATGGTGTCTGACAGAAAACAAACACCAACACTAATATGTTCCAAGGGACCACTAAACAAGAAGATCTAGATTCAGGAGTGCATCCACCCACATTTATAGAGATTATTGAAACAACATCAAAGATTGTTGAAGAAGAAAATATGGAAATTAACATTTTTGCAACAAAGACCCTAAAAAAAAACAGGATTTGGAAAATGATATAAACGTTTTACTCCCACCTCAGTACTAATTGTTTTTATTATACAGATGAACAATATGATAGCAACATTAAAGGTGATAACTACTTTTCAATTATTCATTTTAACACCTTGTACGCAAATTACAGTAACATGGAGCACTTTTTGGAAGAATTCAACAAACGCTTCAAAGTCATCTCTATCACTGGATTGACAATAAAAAATAAATAGATTTTGATCGAGAAGGATAAGAACTAAATTACATCAACTGAATGAGCCAACAAAAACAGAGGAAGAGTAGCTGTGTGTGTGAGGAAGAATATTAACTACAAAGTGATAAAAAACATGCAATTTGCTAATGATAATATCTTAGAATGCAGAACCAATAAAAGGCCTACTGAAACCCACTACTACCCACCACACAGTCTGATAGTTTATATATCAATGATGAAATATTAACATTGCAACACATGCCAATACGGCCTTTTTAGTTTACTAAATTACAATTGTAAATTTCCCGTGGAGTTTCTTGTTGAAAACGTCGCGGAATGATGACGCTTATGATGAGACGTGCGCGTTACGTCTCGGGTTGGAGGGGACATATTAGCCCAGCACCACTTGCAGCTAAAAATTGTCTCTTTTCATCGCATAATTACACAGTAATTTGGACATCTGTGTTGCTGAATATTTTGCAATTTGTTCAATTAATAACGGAAACTAAGAAAGAATAAACTAAGAAAGAATAATACTGTTAGCAACCGAGACACAGCCTGTGTTTCTTTGTTTGTTGTGAAGCTTTAATGAGGTGGCGACTTGTCCAGGGTGTATCCCGCCTTCCGCCCAATTGTAGCTGAGATGGGGACTAGCGCTCCCTGCGATCCCAAAGGGAATAAGCGGTAGAAAATGAATGGATGGATGGAAGCTTTAACACAGATTGGTCAAGTGAACAGGTTTTCTACGTCAACCGGCAAGTTTTTGGACGGGAAAATTGTGATATTAAGTCGGCTCATACCGAGGGTTTGATTTGGTGTCGCGGTGTGACCGCAGCCAGGCACTTAAGAAAACCCTCATCTTCATGGCAACGTCTCTGCCGCTTTTACTCATTTGCCGCTTTTCCACTGACGCTGGGGTAGGCAACCCAGAACGTTGAAAGAGCCATTTTGGACCCACATAACAACGCTGTCAAGTTTTTGGATAGGTTAATTGTGATATTAAGTCGGCCCTTACCGAGGGTTTGATTTGGTCCGGGTTATCGGGGACTCTTTATCACTGATGGACAGGTGTCGCGGTGTGACTGCAGCCAGGCACTTAAGAAAACCCTCGTCTTCATGGCAACGTCTCTGCCGCTTTCACTCATTTGCCGCTTTTCCACTAACGCGGGGGTAGGCAACCCAGAACGTTGAAAGAGCCATTTTGGACCCACATAACAACGCTGTCAAACACCATTCATATAAAACTTGCGGGCCGCACTAACATTATACTTTCATGTTTAGGTGGGGGCCGCAAAATAACCGCAATTGGCCCGCGGGCCGCGTGTCTCAAACCCCTGATATATCAATCAATCAATCAATGTTTACTTATATAGCCCTAAATCACTAGTGTCTCAAAGGGCTGCACAAACCAGAACACAAACCACTACCACATCCTCGGTACGCCCACATAAGGGCAAGGAAAACTCACACCCAGTGGGACGTCGGTGACAATGATGACTATGAGAACCTTGGAGAGGACGAAAGCAATGGATGTCGAGCGGGTCTAACATGATACTGTGAAAGTTCAATCCATATTGGATCCAACACAGTCGCGAGAGTCCAGTCCAAAGCGGATCAAACACAGCAGCGAGAGTCCCGCTCACAGCGGAGCCAGCAGGAAACCATCCCAAGCGGAGGCAGATCAGCAGCGCAGAGATGTCCCCAGCCGATACACAGGCAAGCAGTACATGGCCACCGGATCGGACCGGATCGGACCGGACCCCCTCCACAAGGGAGGGTGGGACATAGGAGAAAAAGAAAAGAAATGGCAGATCAACTGGTCTAAAAAAGGGAGTCTATTTAAAGGCTAGAGAATACAAATGATTTTTAAGGTGAGACTTAAATGCTTCTACTGAGGTGGCATCTCGAACTGTTACCGGGAGGGCATTCCAGAGTACTGGAGCTCGAAATGAAAACGCTCTATAGCCCGCAGACTTTTTTTGGGCTTTGGGAATTACTAATAAGCCGGAGTCCATTGAACGCAGATTTCTTGCCGGGACATATGGTACAATACAATCGGCAAGATAGGATGTAATATATAATATGTAATATGTAATAGAAATGTTTAGGTGGGGTGTATGGTGTCCATCCATCCATCCATTTTTTACTGGTTGTACCTTTTGGGGTCGCTGGAGCCTATCTCAGCTGCATTCGTGCGGTAGGCTCGGGACACTCTGGAGAAGTCGCCACCTCATCGCAGGGCCAACACAAATAGACAGTGTATGGTGTGTGGTCATTAAATATGTATTCACAGAAAATGAGCCAAAGTCAGTGAGTCTCAGTTTGAAAAATTAATTCATTGTATAATTTTTATTTTAATAAAAAAATAAAAACGGGTCCCACAGACCCGAACACCACTCAAGGGTTAACAATGCCATATCACTAAAACAGAAATCCTAGCTCAGCAACACTAAAATAAGACTGTTCTTCCAGCCAGACAATGCAATTTCTTCCAGCAAACCTTTAAACGCCAATGTTCTGCAAGCATCGTAACCACGGCGGGCACATTTAGTCCGTGGTTTACCGAAAAACACACACGTCAAAACATTGTAGTGACTAGCGTGTTGATGTGACGGACAAGCTCTGCTCCAATGCACAAAATAGAGAGAACGCGTGGAGCTTGAAAGGAGGACTGAAGCTGTGTTGGTCGAATGCAGGCTCTGCCCTGGAGCAACGCAGACAAACCAAGTGTAGCAGAATGTCTTTCCATGAATGGCATCAACACAGACAAAAAAACAAACAAACAAACAAAAAAGGCTTGTGATATGGCAGAAAAACAATAGGCTGCTAAGTCTCTATCATTGAATGATAGTTTTTTTTTAGTACATACAAAAGTACATACAGACACATCTATCTGTGCTGGGATGTCTGTTCATAGGACAATGACATAATATGTTTGTTGTACGCACAGATTACCAATATACTTGTGGCAGTAGGTGTGTAGTGGGGGGCATGGTTTTGGCGAGGTTAGTATAATGTCGTTGTCATACTGTATTTTTCGGACTATAAGGGGCACTCAAAATCCCTTCATTTTCTCAAAAATCGACATCGATGCTACTTATGTACGGAATAATTCTGGTTGTGCTTACCGACCTCTAAGCAATCTTATCTGGAACATGGTGTAATGGAAAGGGTGACTAGTAGATCAATCAATCAATCGATGTTTACTTATATAGCCCTAAATCACTAGTGTCTCAAAGGGCTGCATAAACCACCACGACATCCTCGGTAGGCCCACATAAGGGCAAGGAAAGGAAAACTCACACCCAGTGGGACATCGGTGACAATAATGACTATGAGAACCTTAGAGAGGAGGAAAGCAATGGATGTCGAGCGGGTCTAACATGATACTGTGAAAGTGCAATCCACAATGGATCCAACACAGTCGCGAGAGTCCAGTCCAAAGCGGATCCAACACAGCAGCGAGAGTCCCGTTCACAGCGGAGCCAGCAGGAAACCATCCCAAGCGGAGGCGGATCAACAGGGCAGAGATGTCCCCAGCCGATACACAGGCGAGCAGTACATGGCCACCGGATCGGACCGGACCCCCTCCACAAGGGAGAGTGGGACATAGAAGAAAAAGAAAAGAAACGGCAGATCAACTGGTCTAAAAAGGGAGTGTATTTAAAGGCCAGAGTATACAAATGAGTTTTAAGGTGAGACTTAAATGCTTCTACTGAGGTGGCATATCGAACTGTTACCGGGAGGGCATTCCAGAGTACTGGAGCCCGAACGGAAAACGCTCTATAGCCCGCAGACTTTTTTTGGGCTTTGGGAATCACTAATAAGCCGGAGTCTTTTGAACGCAGATTTCTTGCCGGGACATATGGTACAATACAATCGGCAAGATAGGATGGAGCTAGACCGTGTAGTATTTTATACGTAAGTAGTAAAACCTTAAAGTCACATCTTAAGTGCACAGGAAGCCAGTGCAGGTGAGCCAGTACAGGCGTAATGTGATCAAACTTTCTTGTTCTTGTCAAAAGTCTAGCAGCCGCATTTTGTACCAACTGTAATCTTTTAATGCTAGACATGGGGAGACCCGAAAATAATACGTTACAGTAATCGAGAAGAGACGTAACAAACGCATGGATAATGATCTCAGCGTCTTTAGTGGACAGAATGGAGCGAATTTTAGCGATATTATGGCAGTCACACATAAGAGATACGTGTAGACTGCAATATGACGCCAGTAAACAACACCACAACTTTAAATTGTGAAGACTGTGTTGTGATCCGATGGTCAGATCATCACCATATTGTTGTTTTTGTTCAATTTTTATATCACTCTGCGGTTTGACATGCTTAGTTCCTGTTTTGTTCGTTTCCATGGTCACTCATTAGTTTCAGCTGCTACTCTCTTTTCCAGCACACCCGTCTTTACTAATCACCACCTTTTATAAGCCAGCCTTTTCTGTTCACTCATTGTCGGATCTTAGTTTGTTCACATACATCTGTTTATGACTTGTCTCTCACTCTCGATTTCGCTAGCTCTCACGCTAAGCTTGATTTTATTCCTAGCTTTCACGCTAGTTGTTTTGTGTTTCCTTTTGTGTGCCTTTGTGCCAAATTTTTGTGTTTCGGTTAGTTTGACCTAGCTTTCCATGCTAGCGCTTTTATTTGCCTTTTCTATTTGTACCAGTGTTTTTGTTCATAGCTCCTTTTCTTTAATAAATCCCTTAGTTCTTACCTTTTTGCTGTGTTCTTGCTGACGCATCCACGGAGGACCGAATCCGGCATTACAATGCCACACAAGCCTAACAGACTGTGTGGCATAACGATGCCGGAATTGTTCCTCCGAGGATGCGTCGGGCAAAAACACAGCTTGAGGTAAGATATAAAGTATTTATTTAACGAATGGTGGCACGGTGAGGGAGGGGTTAGTGCGTCTGTCTCACAATACGAAGGTCCTGCAGTCCTGGGTTCAAATCCAGGCTCGGGATCTTTCTGTGTGGAGTTTGCATGTTCTCCCCGTGAATGCGTGGGTTCCCTCCGGGTACTCCGGTTTCCTCCCACCGCCAAAGACATGCTTGATTGGTAACACTAAATTGGCCCAAGTGTGTGAATGTTGTCTGTCCATCTGTGTTGGCCCTGCGATGAGATAGCGACTTGTCCAGGGTGTACGACGCCTTCCGCCCGATTGTAGCTGAGATAGGCGCCAGCGCCCCCCGCCACCCCCAAAAAGGGAATAAGCGGTAGAAGATGGATGGATGGATATTTAACGAATAAAAGGCTAAGGAACAAAATCACTGGTGCTAACAGAAAGGTAAACAAATGGCGCTAGCATGGAATTGATTGATTGATTGATACTTTTATTCGTAGATTGCACAGTACAGTACATATTCCGTACAATTGACCACTAAATGGTAACACCCGAATAAGTTTTTCAACTTGTTTAAGTCGGGGTCCACGTTAATCAATTCATGGTAATTAGGAATATGAACAGATAAACTAAACTTGGCACAAGGGCACAAAAAGGTAAAACAACACAATCAGCATGAGAGCTAGGAAAAAGGAATAAGCGTAGCATGAAAGCTGGCGAGTAGTAATAATTAATAGCAGTCGTCACTAGTTGCGTATAAGCAAATTAGGATCCCAGGCAGAACAACGAATAGGAACGAGCTTAAATAAGGGAGGTGATTACAAGAAACAGGTGTGCGAGAACAGAGAGTAGCAGGTGGAAATAATATGTAGCCATGGTGATGAAGCAAACAGGAAACAAGGAGGTCCAAACAACAGGATGTGAAAAAAAGAACAAAGCGACAATATGTGAAGATCCGACCATCGGATCACAACATAAATGTTCCATTGAAAATAAAGAACATTACACACGGCACTCAAAAATCAGTCAAAATGTTTTAGCATGACTTTGAAGCTGCAGGGCTTGATGGATTGTCGGAGTCAGAGATACAATTATTACTATGGTGTGTATAAGGACCGCTAAATGGCACCTATTAGCAGACATATTAAGTTAAAGTTAAAGTACCAATGATTGTCACATACACACTAGGTGTGGTGATATGTCTCCTCTGCATTCGACCCATCCCCTTGATCACCCCCTGGGAAGTGAGGGGAGTAGTGGGCAGCAACGGTACTGCGCCCGGGAATCATTTATGGTGATTTAACCCCCAATTCCAACCCTTGATTCTGAGTGCCAAGCAGGGAGGCAATGGGTCCCATTTTTTTCTAGTCTGTGGTATGACTCGGCCGGGATTTGAACTCCCAACCTACCGATCTCAGGGCGGACACTCTAACCACTAGGCCACTGAGCCGTTTCATCCATCCATTTTCTACCGCTTGTCCCTTTTTGAGGTGGCGGGGGTTGCCGGAGCCTATCTCAGCTGCATTTGGGCAGAAGGCGGTTTACACCCTGGACAAGTCGCTACCTCATCACAGGGCCAATACAGATAGACAGACAACATTCACACTCACATTCACACACTAGTGTTGCCAAGCAACCTATCCCTAGGCGCACAATGATGATATTATCGGCCAATTCGTTTCACAATATTATGCAAAACCAACTTTTCTTACTTTCTGGTACCTGCTGATGTGTATTTGAGATCTATATAAGTCCTGATAATTTGCGCACATCCGCCACTGTAGTCTGTGTCCAAACCGTAGTCGATAAGCATATTCTTTTTCACTATCTTCTTGTTATGGGACATTAAGGATTAGGGACGGCGTGGTACGGTTGGAAGAGTGGCCGTGCCAGCAACCAAAGGGTTCCTGGTTCAATCCCCACCTACTACCAACCTATAAACGTCCGTTGTGTCCTTGAGCAAGACACTTCACCCTTGCTCCTGATGGGTCGTGGTTAAGGCCTTGCATGGCAACTCCCGCCATCAGTGTATGAATGTGTGTGTGAATGTGGAAAAAGTGCTTTGAGTACCTTGAAGGTAGAAAAGCGCTAAACAAGTATAACCCATTTACCATTTTAAAATCTCAATGGGATTTTTTTCCTATTTAAATAAAGGTTGAATTAAAAAAAATAAAAATGGGGAGTCGCTAACACTTAGCACACTGTCTGAGTGTGTTTGTGTCCCAATCAGCTTCAACTCCTCCCACTAATTCAGTGCGGCAGAGCGGAATTTGCATTTTTTCCCACAATTCAATTAACATGCTTGTCAGCCTCTCCCTCTGCGTTCGCATGGCTGCGCGGGCCGTCAGCGTCATGAATAGACGGTTTTATTCCGAAACAGGCGCCGGCGCTAAATGGATGCGTTAAAACTAATTGGTGGAAAATAACGATGCGGCACTCGGATCGAGACGTTGAGAAAAAGGTGGGTCGGAATTAGAGCTGCGCAATATGGGGAAAAATATCAAATCATGATACATATACATATACTGTATATATGATGGTCTAAATCATGGGTGTCAAACTCTGGCCCGCGGGCCAGTTTTGGCCCGCCGTGTGATTTCATTTGGCCCGTGACGCAATATTTAATTAACATAAGGGCTGGCCCGCCGGTAATATACAGCGGCGGTGCCGCTATAAAACTGCATTCACCGCTAATACTCATACTTGCCAACTCAATAGATTCCCGAAGTTCAGTGCCCCTCCCAAAAATGGGCAACCATTCTCCTGAATTTCTCCTGACTTCCACCCGGATAACAATATTGGGGGCGTGCCTTAAAGGTACTGCCTTTAGCGTTCTCTACAACCTGCCGTCACGTCCGCTTTCCCTCCATACAAGTTGCTTGCCGGCCAAGTCACATACTACATGCGGCTTGTACACACACATAAGTGAATGCAAGGCATACTTGGTCAACAGCCATACAGGTCACACTGAGGGTGGCCGTATAAACAACTTTAACACTGTTACAAATATGCGCCACACTGTGAGCCCACACCAAACAAGAATGACAAAAACAGCCGCACCATAACACAACAGAACAAATACCCTGAACCCCTTGCAGCATTAACTTTTCCGGGACGCCACAATACACACCCCCCGCAACCCCCAAACCCCGCCCCCCCAATCCCGTCCACCTCATTGTTATTTTATTTTCAAATTTATTAGCCTGAGGAAAAAGTTAATGTTGACATTTACCTCAGAAGGCTGCAAACATAAAAGAGGCATTACATTTTTTTATTTTTTATTTAATATACCATTGATGTTTTTTTGTTTTATTTTTTGGAAAGTTGATTTTGCACTATTAAGTTATATAAGTGTTGTTAAAGCAAATCAGCGGAGCAAAACTGAGCAATAATTAACGTTTTATTAATGCCCTTTCTCTTGCTACTTCAAGGCTTGAATGTTTGATTTATGTATTATTGTTTTTTTATTTTCAAATGTATTATTAACCAGTGGAAAAAGTTTCTTTTGATATTTACCTCAGAAGGCTGCAAATAGAAAAGAGGCATTTGATTTTTATTTAAATTTTATTTGATATGCCATTGCTATTTATTATTATTATTATTATTATTATTTGAAACTTGACTTTGCATGTCACTAAAGTTATATAAGCCTTGCTTATTCAATATTCAATGCAAAACTTGTTTGGGTCCCTATTAAAAGGTTCATTTGTTCAACCTTGGCCCGCAGCTTTGTTCAGTTTTAAATTTTGGCCCACTCTGTATTTGAGTTTGACACACCTGGTCTAAATGAAATGACTATTTTTGGCATGTTTACATCCTACATCACGGGTGTTCAAAGTGCGGCCCGGGGGCCATTCGCGGCCCGCAGCTAATCGTTTACCGGCCCGCCACACATTCTGCAAAAATTGCAAAATTGATAGTATTGCCAAAATTTAAAAAAAACATTTAAAAAAAGTGGAATGAGGTGAAATCTAATGAGAAAAGTGGCAATGTTGACACAAAGCCTCCATGCAGGCATTTTTTTTTCTTTTGTGTTTATTTTCTTATTTTTTTCCATTGCTCAAAAAAAAAAAAAGGACACTGCGATGAGGTGGCAACTTGTCCAGGGTGTACACCGCCTTCCGCCCGATTGTAGCTGAGATATGCACCAGCACCCCCAGCAGAAAAGAGTGGAAGAAAATGGATGGATGGAAAAAAAGGACAAAAAAATATATGTTATAATGAATTATTACTTAAAAGTTATCCCTTTAAAATGTTTTAAGTGGAAAAAGTATTGCATATGTTGTGTGGTTGCCGTATACAAACATCAAAGTTTTGACAAAAGAGCATAAAACAAAACAAATAATAGTTCAAACTTAAAATCGACAGATATATTGGAAGTTGATCTTGAAATTTAAGTGTTAAAAATAAAAAGAATAAAAATGCATCACTTTATGAGTGGGGGACTTATTTGATCTCAAGTATATTTAGTAGGATTTTATTTCACTTTTCACTGTGATTACACCAAAAATATTAAATAATTAAAATCAATGGTGTCCTGCATTATTGATCTTTGAGGGCTTTAATTGCTAAATAAAGGAACTCTCCTGAAGTAATCAATAAAGTACTATCTTTCTAAATACTGCATATTTCAGTTTTACTATAAAAAAACAAAGTGTCTCCGACAGAAAAGGCATAAAACCTTATTTGTTTTACTTTATATCAACCTCAAGTTGATATAGAGATTTACTGTAAGCATTAAATAAATAATAATAATTTGACTTATTTTTAACATTTTAGTGACTTCACAGGAGCTCTAAGGATAAAAAGAAAAAAAAAATCCATATATTTTTTTATGGTTTGAAAATTAAAAATATCAAAATGGCCCCCGCATGCTTAAATTTTTCCGTGTGCGGCCCTCTGTGGAAAAAGTTTGGACACCCCTGTCTTACATTAAAGACATAAGGTTATTTTTGATTGAAATATGTGTTTTTGTCCGGGGTTGAACATGACCAATGTTCTAAAGCAGTGGTCCCCAACCACCGGGCCGTGGCCCGATTGGTACCGGGCCGCAGAATTTTTTATTATTATTTTTTTTTTAATTAAATCAACATAAAAAACACACTATACACTTACAATTAGTGCACCAACCACAAAAACCTCCCTTTTTCATGACAAAAACGTCCCTTTTTCATGACAAAGAAGAAAAAGAAAAAAAGGACACCCCCCCCCCCCAGGCCGCGGGACAAATTATTAAGCGTTGACCGGTCCGCGGATACAAAAAGGTTGGGGACCACTGTTCTAAAGAACATAATAAATCAATCAATTTCCTTTATTTAACCAGGTAAAAACTCCATCCATCCATCCATTCTCTACCGCTTGCCCCGTTCGGAGTCGCGGGGGGTGCTGGAGCCTATCCCAGCTGCTTTCGGACGGAAGGCAGGGTACACCCTGGACAAGTCGCCACCTCATCATAGGGCCAACACAGATAGACGGACAACATTCACACTCACATTCACACACTATGGCCAAATTTAGTGTTGCCAATCAACCTATCCCCAGGAGCATGTTTTTGAGCTCGGGATTGAACCCAGTTCTATTCAGGACCTTCGTATTGTGAGGCACATGCAGTAACCCCAGTCCCACCGTGCTGCCCATTGAGATTGAAATTTCTTTTTCAAGAGCCACCTGACAAGGATGGCGGCACAAACAACGTTACAATAATAATTACAACAAGACAATACAACAGAAAAACAGCAGTCATACCACAACAGGTCAAAAATAATATCAAACGATAAAGTAATAATTTGATTTGAAAACAAGTACATATCCCAAGAGAACTGGTTTCTCGATCTTTTAAAATTAACTTAAACTCATCCCCAGGCTTTTTTGTTTGTTTTTTGTCTGTGTTGATGCCATTCATGGAAAGACAAGTAATACAACTGTTTCAGATAACATATACAGTATCTTACTGTACAATATTGATACAATCTGCTAATATCTTACAAATTTCATTTCGCTCACAGCTCTTTATGTCTACCATATTTTCCGGACTACAAGGCGCACTTAAAATCCTTTTTCCCCCCTCAAAACTCGACAGTGCGCCCTATAACCCAGTGCTCCAAATGTACGGAATACTTTTAGTTTTGATTACCCACCTTGACGCAATTTTATTTGGTACATGGTGTAAAAATAAGTGTGACCAGTAGATGGCAGCCAAACATAAGAGATACGTGTAGAATGCACTATGATGGCAATATGTCTCCAGTAAACAACACCAACATTTTATAAGTTCCATTGAAAATATTGAACATTACACACGGTGGTCAAAAATCTATAAAAAATGTTTTAGTACAAATTTGGCAAGCTATGAAGCATTACTGATTGATGGCTTGTCGGCGCATTAAACATACAAGTTTTATTATTGTGTGTGGTAAGACATTATCTGTCATTTTGTTTTGCAATATTATACAAAAGCAACTTTTCTTACCTTCTGGTACCTGCTGATCTGTATTTGGGATCTGCAAAAATTCGGAAAAATTTTGCGCACCCGCCTTTGTAGTCCGCGCCGGAGATGTAGTTGATAAGCTTCTTCTTTTTATCTATCTCCTTGTTATGGGACCTTCATCCTCTGCTGTTGCCATTTCTAATATAAAGTAGTGTAAAGCTCTTAATTATATATGTCAATAAAATCACCATAAAAGCGCTAAAAGTGTAGTGAGTTTACACTATTCAACTAAGTAACTTTAGTTATTAGAGAGTTCCGGTCGGACGGTTTTTCACGAGACACATTTACGATGATGTTGTTTCCAGATGAGGAGATGCTGCTCCGTTATTGATTGAAGTAAAGTCTGAATGTCATTAAAACAGTTAGCTCCATCTTTTGACAATTCTTCCACTACCGTCCTTGCACGCTACACGGCTAGAACAATGATGACGGGGAGAAGACGCTGCAGAAGCTGAGCCATGTCAATAAAACCTCCTACAAAACGCCGCATACAGAAGCGAAGGTCAGTAAACGGCTTGAAGATGATATGTAAAACATCATCTATGCAACATTTTGACCAAAGAACCATTATTACATGTTATGTAAACCACAAGGAAGTGTTTTACATTTAGAAAAAATAAAATAATAATATGACCCCTTTAATGCGCCCTATAATCCAGTGCACCTTATATTTAAAACAGTTAGCGCCATTGTTTGACACTTCCACTTCCGTCC
Organism: Nerophis ophidion; assembly: GCF_033978795.1. Classification (NCBI taxonomy): domain Eukaryota; kingdom Metazoa; phylum Chordata; class Actinopteri; order Syngnathiformes; family Syngnathidae; genus Nerophis; species Nerophis ophidion. The sequence goes on from NC_084613.1 coordinate 78,288,453, forward strand.
TTGCACGCTACACCGCTACAACAAAGATAGATGACTGGGAGAAGACGCTGCAGGTGAGCCACGTCAATAAAACCGCCCACAAAACGGCGCATACGGAAGAGTAAGTCAGTAAGCGGCTTGAAGATGATCTGTAAAACATCATCTATGCAACATTTTGACCAAAGAACCATTATTACATGTTATGTAGACCACAAGGAAGTGTTTTACATTTAGAAAAAAAAATTATAATAATATGACCCCTTTAATGCGCCCTATAATCCAGTGCACCTTATATTTAAAACAGTTAGCGCCATTGTTTGACACTTCCACTTCCGTCCTTACACGCTACACCGCTACAACAAAGATAGATGACTGGGAGAAGACGCTGCCGAAGGTGAGCCACGTCAATAAAATCGCCCACAAAACGGCGTATACGGAAGCGACGGTCAGTAAGCGGCTTGAAGATGATCTGTAAAACATCATCTATGCAACATTTTGACCAAAGAACCATCATTACATGACATATTTACATGGAATCCATTGTTTTATATTAAAGATGTTGGTGCACACATGTCCCTAAGGTTTTTGTTGGTCCGTTAAAGAAGCAACACATTTATTTTACAAATACATAGTCGATACCTGTATTTTGCAAGTAGCTATACCTCAGTGGATGTTTCAAGTTTCAAGTTTATTGTTCTTCGGTCAATGGTCAACAAAGCAAAAAAAACAGTTGTACATTCATGGATTGAAAATAAAAAGTTGTACATTCATAGATTGAAAATGAAAAATGTTACAGACCGAAAGGGTTTAGGCTGAAGTTAAACACTTATTGCGCCTAACCCTATAAACAAATTCAAGTACAAAATAAACTTCCGAAAGTTATAAAAAGTCCTTTGCACAACATATTATAAATACACATTTTAAACAACATTATAAACAACATCATAAACAACATGAACGGAGTTCAATTTTATACACAGTGCAGGCATGTGAAATATCCCTGTGTACATATAGACCTTTGCACTAATTATATATACAATATATACAAACAATTGTACTTCTATTATTATTTATATCTCATGTTTAATTTTTAATTAACACTAATCATAGTATTAACTACAATGTTAATTCAAGAGTGATATATTTTTTCAAGACATTGGTCTTAAAGTGTTTTTTAAATGTGTGAATGGAACTGGAACATTTTAAGGAATCATCCAAGCTGTTCCACAGCTCTATGTGTCTATGTGGGTTCTTCCGAGGATGTCGTAGTCGTAATGGTTTGTGCAGTCCTTAGAGACTTTTTTTTGTGATTTGGGGCTATATAAATAAACATTGATTGATGTAGAACACAAAGAAGTGTTTTACATTTAGAAAAAATCCATAAAAATGACTCCTTTAATGCGCCCTATAATGTGGTGAACCTTATATATGAAAATAGACCATTCATCGGCAGTGCGCCTTATAATCCAAATGATCTCACTATCCAGAAAGGTTATATCGCGATACATAACTATCGTCTTATCGCCCAGCGCCGGTCAAAATGGACAAAAGTTGCCGGGAATGTCAGACGGTATTCAAACACTTGGTAGCGAGAAAGCGGATGACAACAACAAAGTAATTTACAAACGAGGGACTGATTGTGCCGCCGAGTCGGCTAATAATTTCTGCTAGCCTCTCCTCTGATTAATAGCCCACTAATCCCCATTCTCGTGGCACAGCCTAGCATTCTGCATTACCACTCATTACCCCATTATAAAAATGCTCGCTAATCAGTGGCTTTTCACTTGCAAGGCCAATGCTAGGCTAGGCTAATCAATAGAGGCTAATCCTGTTGGAAGAGCCCCTCATTAGAGACCATAGAAATGTCTGCTAATCATCCGTTATTTGTCCACGGGGGCTTCAGAAGTGCGAGCGAAAGGGGGGTGGGGCAGAAGTTTGACGGCGGACCGGAGAGGACGGATGAGACAGCGTGAGACAGCGTGACACAGCGAGTCAGGGATGCTGCGTAATGATTCGGCAGCGCATCACTCTAGCTTTTCTTCCAAGCATTCTCTCCCCAGCTCTCGTGTTGAGCCTAGAAACGACTCAGCTACGTGTTAGCGTCATTCAAGGCTTCTCCGTCGATGAAAAAGCCGTGCAGATCCATATTGGCTCATCGATAGCGGAGTCTGGCAGGTCAGGTCGAGATAACCCCCTGCCAGAAGCCAAGCGGATTCCTCTGCTCTACCAGTCGTTACAAAGCGCCGTGGTGACGCAGCTCAGGAAAATCAATGGTGGCCTGAAGTCAACTTGACCGGGAGCAGGTCATGCTTGTACCTTCACTTGCATAGAGTAATTTGTATGTACACACACACACACACACACGTATATATATATACATATACATATATATACATACACATATACATACATGATACATACAGTGGGGCAAAAAAGTATTTAGTAAGCCACCAATTGTGCAAGTTCTCCCACTTAAAATGATGACAGAGGTCTGTAATTTTCATCATAGGTACACTTCAACATTCATTATTTCCTTAACACGGATCAATCGTCCTGTCCCCTTAGCAGAAAAACAGCCCCAAAGCATGATGTTTCCACCCCCATGCTTCACAGTAGGTATGGTGTTCTTGGGATGCAACTCAGTAGTCTTCTTCCTCCAAACAAGACGAGTTGAGTTTATAGCAAAAAGTTCTATTTTGGTTTCATCTGACCACATGACATTCTCCCAATCCTCTGCTGTATCATCCATGTATCCATTTTGGTATAAACTCAACTCGTCGTGTTTGGAGGAAGAAGAATACTGAGTTGCATCCCAAGAACACCATACCTACTGTGAAGCATGGGGGTGGAAACATCATGCTTTGGGGCTGTTTTTCTGCTAAGGGGACAGGACGATTGTTCCGTGTTAAGGAAAGCATGAATGGGGCCATGTATCGTGAGATTTTGAGCCAAAACCTCCTTCCATCAGTGAGAGCTTTAAATGGTTGACCAAATACTTGTTTTCCACAATATTTTACAAATAAATTCTTTGAAATTCCTACAATGTGAATTTCACATTCTGTCTCTCACAGTTGAAGTGTACCTATGATGAAAATTACAGACCTCTGACATCATTTTAAGTGGGAGAACTTGCACAATCGCTGGCTGACTAAATACTTTTTTGCCCCACTGTATACGTGTATACTGTATGTATGTATGTATATATATATATATATATATATATATATATATATATATATGCAAACCACGTTTCATTATGAGTTGGGAAATTGTGTTAGATGTAAATATAAACGGAATACAATGATTTGCAAATCCTTTTCAACCCATATTCAGTTGAATATGCTACAAAGACAACATATTTCATGTTTGAACTGATAAACATTTTTTGTTGTTGTTGCAAATAATCATTAACTTTAGAATTTGATGCCAGCAACACGTGACAAAGAAGTTGGGAAAGTTGGCAATAAATACTGATAAAGTTGAGGAATGCTCATCAAACACTTATTTGGAACATCCCACAGGTGTGCAGGCTAATTGGGAACAGGTGGGTGCCATGATTGGGTATAAAAGCAGCTTCCATGAAATGCTAAGTAATTCCCAAACAAGGATGGGGCGAGGGTCACCAATTTGTATGCAAATTGTCGAACAGTTTTTTAGAACAACATTTCTCAACGAGCTATTGCAAGGAATTTAGGGATTTTACCATCTACGGTCCGTAAAATCATCAAAAATTTCAGAGAATCTGGAGAAATCACTGCAAGTAAGCGACGATATTACGGACTTTTGATCCCTCAGGTGGTAGTGCATCAAAAACCGACATCAGTGTGTAAAGGATATCAACACATGGGCTCAGGAACACTTCATAAAACCACTGTCAGTAACTACAGTTGGTCGCTACATCTGTAAGTGCAAGTTAAAACTCTACTATGCAAAGCCAAACCCATTTATCAACAATATCCAGAAACGCCGCCAGCTTGGTTGGGCCCGAGCTCATCTAAGATGGACTGATGCAAAGTGGAAACGTGTTCTGTGGTCTGACGAGTCCACATTTCAAATTATATTTGGAAACAGAGGACGTGGTGTCCTCCAGAACAAAGAGGAAAATAACTATTCGGATTGTTATAGGCGCAAAGTTCAAAAGGCAGCATCTGTGATGGTATGGGGATGTATTAGTGCCCAAGGCATGTGTAACTTACACATCTGTGAAGGCGCCATTAATGCTGAATAGTCCATACAGATTTTGGAGCAACATATGTTGTCATCCAAGCAACGTTATCGTGGACGCCCCTGCTTATTTTAGCAAGACAAGTGTTA